>NC_060144.1:284836607-285139637 GCF_021461385.2 Schistocerca piceifrons
AACAGTCTTTCTGCAAATGCATCACCTGATCTACTACCTATTGTTTTCTGTACAATTGTAACTACACCTCAAAGTAGACTAATGCCTGTCAGTATAGAATATTCTTTCGCGTCCACTCATCCACACTTCAATACATGACCCACTGCTCGGGGGAAATAATCTATATAGGCTTGCTTTTGCCATACATCCTCGGGTGTAATAACCAGCAAAAAAACTTCCTACTCGTAATAACTACAATTATTGGTCTGCAAATGATGCAAATACAGATGTAATGTTGATAAGTACATTGTCCTTAATCGTTACTAGAAATATCTTCCTTATATCCTTAACACTCTGTATACAGACTGAAGTCACTTGCTCGCTTCCAGCTACATAAACAGGCTAATGTGAAGAACTGTTGTAGAGATTCTGATCTGGTTTTGACTAATAGATACACTGATTCACGAGGAAGCTTTTAGATTTATAAATATTTGTTCAATTCCTATGACTTATAAAGAGTGATAGTTAAGTTGTGAAAATGATGCCATTGTCATGTAGTGAACAGCCGCTAGAATTAGAGAAACCTACAACCGGCAGGTAACTTGCATTTGGTGTGGTGGTCTGTTGGTAAAGTGTGTGGCTGGAAACCGAATGCCAATTGGATCATATCCTGTTGAGGTCACTTTTTTCGTTCTGCCTTTTAACCTATAATTCACCTATTAATGATGTGTAGGTACGCGTTTCGAAATATGACCACAATTACAGACTGCTAATTCCTGCTTGCTTCAGACCAAAAATCGCAGTTTGCTCTCTCAATTTAATGCAAATTATTCGATCAACGAGCAGTGAGTTACTCAGCTTTGAAATGTCGAAATAAGTATGACCAATAACATAAAGATAACTGTTTCATTAACCGGCCGTGATGTGAGATGTACAGTTTTAAATAATCAAGTACTTTTACCAATAGCTACCCTGTAATAATCTGAGAAAAACCGCAGAGTGAAGTTAGTTCCTTTGTTCGTATTTAAAAGCCAATCCCGTATTAGTTTATGAATCGTTGTCATGTGTGTGTGACTGCCCGACGCTACGTGTTTAATAGAGGTTAGATGATGTTACATGAATCATTAGCTATGAACAGCATTGTGCAAAATGGGTGGTAACTATATACGTTGATAGCTAACGGATAAACGAAACATTTAAACCACTATCAGGAAGTCCGAAACGAACTTAGAGGCGATTTGTTGCTACGGATGTGACGTCGACCCACTAATTCATACTAGGAGCGAGACAGTAATAACAGTAGTAGGTAAGAATTGCACACCTTTCCTTTCAAACGCGAAGTTGTTTATTGCAGGGGAGGTTATGGCAAGAAGTTTTCTGGGGGTGTCAACGTGGTTCTCTTTGTTGCCTATCTTGTCAGGAATATTCGGATAGCTGACACGTACTTTCCTACATTACGAGACGAATTGTACTCCGTAGACTGCAAAAGAAAACCAAAACCTTTTAGAAAAATAATGCTTCTTCCCACAAAAATGATTTGCAGTGGGCAAATTGAGTGATCTGTAATACAAGTCGTTACAACATTTAGCGCATTTACAAACTTTATCAAACTCTAAGTTCCACATACTTACTCTTCCATGTGTCACTGAGACATATTGAATGTAAAAGTCGTGTGAGACTGACAGCAACTTCTAACAATAAATTCTCGCTGTCAAGTACTCTTGTGAGATGTGAAATAGCTGAAGTACTTCAGACTGATTAATCCTTTTCAACAACACATGGATATTTCGTGACTTAAAGCTATATCAGAATACGACTGACGTGCCTTACATGATTTGTGACTCAACATATTTTCTGACACAACATTAGGCCAAGAATAGGCTACGGAAAATACTTTAGTCATAGTATATTTTATGCCAGTATTTGACTGCAGTGAACTTTATTGTTAAAAGTAATGCGCTCACTTCCCTTTTCCACCAGTAATATGCCAGACCTACAGAAAGACGTGAGTTTAGTAGGAATCTGTGAAGAATTTTGTATGTGTGGAATCTAACCACTGAAAAAGAGAAACCGTCTTACAAAGAGATCTGGCTTCAAAGGGCACCTTAAAATGTGTGTGACCTTCCTATAAAACACTGCAACGTCTTCAAAGATTTCTACTTGTTAGCTTGGGGTAGGGACCAGTTGAAAGTAACCACTGATAGATGGCCTCACATGCTTTTTGGTCTTTGAAGCGGATACCAGTTGACGAAAATACATAAAAGGGTACGTGTTGAGTTTAGTGACGTAACGGTTCTATTGAAGCATGGTGACAAATGTACAAGTTGATGTTAACTGTTGTTCGGCGTCTCTGGTGGCTTTAAGCATATGTTGACACTGTGGTTCACACAATCTATCACTTGCAACGGTGGATGGTCTGCTGCATTGTTTGAATTATGCTCAAGGTCAGAATACTAAATCGTGTCCTCTTCCCTAATAATGTTGATACGTCCTCAAAATTTAACCCTATCATGATATCCAGATCTCTCAGCTGAGTTATTGTCAGGTCGTTGAACATTGCTTGTAATATTCAGCTGAGTGTGTTTTCCTCTGCATTCGTACTTTTTCTGCATTTATTGTCTATGGTTTTACATCAACTACAAGAGAGCATTATGTTCCTCACTCCCGTTCACTCTTATAATCACAGTTTTGATTAAGTAACATTACAGAAGTTATTGCAATTACAGAAATTTTGAAAGTTTAATACGACAAATGTATTTTTAAGAATATGATATCCACCAAGGAAGATGCAAAACGTTCGCTAATTTATAATTAAATTAGGAAAATCTTCTTTCGAGGATAGAATTCTAAATGATTTCCCATTTTTTACTATTCATTGTACAAAATGGTAGCAGCATCCATCGTTGTTACTTAAAGTTGCACATTAGCCGCACTTAAAGAGCTGCAAGTGCACAATGTAACGTTCAGTGGGTCAGGGTCGACCTCCTACAAGCTCCTGTAGCAGAGAAGAACTTGTGTGTGTCAGTATCACTGTTCACACGTTAATATACCAAATTTATGCTGGGTAATAAAAGTTGAAGTCTTCATACTGAGTTGCAGGATATCATACAGTGTAGTCAGCACTTTAATATTGCGAGTCCTGAGCTCTGAAGCTCAATATAAATGTAATGTCTGTGAACTAGAAAATAAATGTGTTATGGGAGTGCAAAATTCACGAAAAACTACAATGTCCTGTCCAGCATTCGCATAAAGTTCGAAAACCCAGTAAAATGTTTCAGAGGGGTGTCGACAGTAAAAAATTTAAAAGTTCTGAGAGGGCACACACGCAGATCATTTCGTTAAACCTGAAACGCTAGATAATAGCCTTCAAAACTGACACTCCTGCTTCGTATGCGGTTCCAGATTCTAAGCTCCCATTTCAGACTCTGTCCAACATTATATAGCTGCGAGATGAATTTTTCCAAGTGGCTAGTCTTTGGTCTCGAGCTATACACCAACAGAATTTTTCAAATTCTGTCTCCTTACAGGTAGAGTAAATCAAATTTAGATGGCCTGACGCACGCTTTCCAGCTGATTAAAACTTGGTGACACGGAAGGATGAATGATAAATAGTTTATTAATAATTATGTTAAGAACTAATCGCTATGATTGCACATTTTCATTAAATAATTTTCAATTAAAGAAGCTCCTAAGTCACAGTAATAGTTATGCACTATTCTAGTGCAAAATTAACTGATCTTTCATCTTTTGTAATACGTTGCGAAATAAATCCAATATGTATTATGACCAATTTTCACAGTGAACTTCTTAATCACTTGAAATTATACTAGAAATAGAAGAAATACATATCATAAACATTGTGGAGGTGTGTCCGCATGCTGCTTGCACTTGCGATTAACTCGGTTTTATAGTAAACCTGCTCTTTAATCATTAAGTTTAATTTTTATTCCATCCATCATCAGTAACCATATTTCTATTCTTTGAAATAATCACCAACCAGTTGCACAAATGCAAATTTATTCCTTTACTTGTTTCAAATACCTAATGTCTGTCTTCAGAAGGTTATAACAATGCATTATTTGCGAGGATCGAAAATAAGTGCATGTAACATATTACCGTGGTCATGAGGACAGATGCAGGCACATGTTCCACATAACCACAGCAATGCGTTACATACATCTTATTTGTGACGTTTGGTAACAATGCGATAGTTATAACCTTCTGAAAGAAGACACTAGGTGTCTGAAACTGGTAGGGAAATAAAATTTCTTATGTGCAACTGTTTGCTGATTGTTTCAATAAATTTAAGTTCCTAATAAAGGTGTGTGTGTATTTCCCGATGTATCTACTCCTTAGCCTGACATCTTAATCACTACTGTGCCATGTTTTATTAAACTGATGCTAATTTATAATGATTTTTCGGTTACGTCGTCGTTCACTTTAATCTAACTTCAAAAATTTATCACTAACTGCTTCAGATTCAGCCCATTATACGGCTCTGTTTCTTTCAGCTAAGACCAATGGGGCTGAGACTGCCAAAGACATTCCCAAGTGAATACAGAACCAGAATATAAAAATTATTTTATGTTAATAATATGATTTACATGGATATGAGAAAACTAACATTAATTATGACATACTAAACAAATTTGTTACTTCTGATTTTAGATATACTGATTCTGTTATCATTTATATAAACATTTTATTGTTTGAACACATCTATTTTGCATAAATATGTAGGTGTAGCTATAAAATAAGAAACCTCAATGGCAAATGGGAGTAATAAAATCGCAGAATAATTTTAATTATGTCAGTAAGCAAACTAAACAGGGCCATAATAAGCCAATTATTGTTTGACATTGAACTCTTCCTGAAGCTACTATCGTTAAAGTGATAACAAAAAGTAAATATTCTCATTAAATCTACATAGCAATTAGTCACTGTCCATTTTAAGTATGTAACCTGTAGGTCACAATGATTTTGACCAAAATATTTCTGGCATTAATAGCAACTTTTTTATGGTTGCATTTCAGCTACTTGCTGTGTTAACCAAACAGTTCAGTTTTTTCAATATTAATGTAAGTTTTATGTGAATACATTAATAATAGGTTGAAAATATGAAGTGACAAGAAAAAATGAATCTGCAGTATCTGTTAAGAAAAGCAAAGGAGTTACTTTTTGATCAGAGGTTACAGCTCAATCTAAGGACGAATTTAATTGGGTTTTTGCTGCACCATATATAAAACAGTTTAGATATTGAATCCCAAAAGTATTGGTAAACCGTGTAGAATAACGTAATGAAGAAAACCCTTGCAGTGGCACAAGGGGTATCAAGAAATGTATGCAGCACTTTCTCCTCCCATTATGAGCCTCATTATAGATTATGAGGCACCTCAAAGTTTCTCACATTACTGTGTTGTCCAACAGTAAATTTCTACATTGTGTGAAAACAGATATTAAGAAAATAGCCTCCATTACTGGTTCTGTGGGATGCCTAATATACAGTTTTAATCAGCAAGAGTGATCGTATAATAATAAAGAAAGGTCTTAGCAGTAGTCTATGGTACATTGACATAGTTTCACCATACTGAAGCAATTCTGTGGTGTGGGAGATTGTACTGAATAGGCCAGGCCTACCAGAAAGTAGTTTCAGTATCGTTATCCATCGTCATATAGATTATATTTTAACATATTTCGATCAAAGACACCATAAAAGCACCTCTGTACTGAAGAATAAAATGTATCCCAGGTTGCTAACAATAAATTTGTGCAGATGTTTAAGCACCACAGACTAATAAGTCTTAGTTAGCAGTTATAAAAATTCTAAGACATGAAAGCTCATTTAGGGCTGATGAAGTGTCTGTAGAGTTCTGGAAACTTGTTCGAACATAATTACCTATGTCTTTAGTGTTTTATGCAATACATCACTTGCATGGGGAATTTTTCAGACAGGTACAATATGCAATTCTTAAACAATATCATTAGAAAGGTGACAAGACAATTATCATCCAGTTTCCCTCCTAGCATCCTTTTACAAAATTTTCAAAAATTAATGCACTCAAAGTAGGTGATCATTTAAATGGAGACATTTTACTTAGCCTATTACAGTTAGGATTCTAGAAGAATTGCTCGATTGGAATTCCATTTATAGATTCACTCACCAAACAGTACATGCCTTAAATAATAATATATTCGAATAATATAATAATATATTGTTTTTTAGCCTTTCCAAGGATTTTGGTTGTGTAGGTCATGTCACTCTCTCAGAACAAAATTATCGAATTGAGGGCTTTATGCACAGCTAATTTGAATCAAATTTAATAAAAAGAATTCGAAAGGTAGTGCTAAATAATTCAGATAATGTGAGTAAGATAGAAAGCTTTAGTGGCAGGGGAAAAAGAGATTCATAAAGAGAGTAGTTCCACAGGGTTTAATTTTGGGACCACTCCAATGCCTCATGTATGTGAACGATCTTCCACAACACATTCAACAATGCTGATAGCGTTATATTAAATTCCATTAGAGAGAAAGCAACAGAAGAATTGATACATGATACTTTTCAAAGAATACTTAAGCATTCTCTGAAATTGAACTTCCACTAATTTTTGAAAAAAAAATACTACATCCAGTTCAGTACAATAAATAGTCATACCAGCAATTGACGTAGCACAAGAATGGCAGCCAATAAACAATGTATAATGCTCGAAATCTTTTCTGTACATATTGTTGAAAATTTGAACTAGGAAACCATATTACTGAACTTCTAAAACAATTATGTTCAGATACATTTACTCTTCATATAATTGGTAATCTTGCAAACAAATGTGTCAATCTCCTGACATATTTTGCATATTTCCGCTCAATAATGTCTTAGGGAATAGTTTTAGGCATAAATCATCACTCATGACGAAAGTATTGATTGCACAAAAGCCAGGAGCAAGGCTAATATGTGATGTTCACCCATGATCGTCATGTAGGTACCTCTTTAAGAAGCTAGGCACTGTCACAATGCATACAGTTGCTAATGAAAAAACTGTTGCAATTGGAGAAGAAAATTTATGTTCAGATCTTCAAGACTAGAGGGAAAATTGGCCATTATTACCCATTGTTAAATCTGCCACAGCCTGGCAAAGGAGTTCAACATGCAGCTATAGAAGGTTTCACCATCTGTCCATCAACAAAATATCTGGAACAGAGCGAGCAAATTTAAATCTAGTTTCTAATCATTTCTCCTCGATAATTCCTTCTCTTCCATTGACGAATTACTATGTAGAAACCGTTACAGAAGTTGAATGTGTAGGACTAAAATAACAATGTGTAAATTAACATTAATCATGTGTACATATCTTGTAAACTGACTCGTTTCACATCATTTCGATAAAGGAATCGTTCAAAAGATGTATAGAACATGTAAATACTTGATAAACTACCTTATATAAGGATCTATGCTCAGAACTGCTATTGTGGGTAGCATGCACCCTTGAATGAGAGACACATATGAGACATGAGTTTTCTCGCTGCTTATCATCCATGGGAAACGAATTCCTGCCACATTTATACTTATAGTCCTATCTTGGAGAACGATATGTTTGCTGTTCATGACTGCCTGTCCAAGATAGGGAATTAATCGGTGATGGATTTTTAAAACACGCATTCCGTTTGTGGTGACCGGAAAGCTGAACTGATCCACGGAGAATGGCTTCTCAGCACGTCACAGTGGAACTTGTCGTCGTTACTACTAGCGTATGAGAAATTACATTACGTCTTCTTCACTCAAAACGTACTGCCGAATTCGATGGATAATCAGCACCTTCCTGCCTCTAGATGAAAAGGTTGCAACAAGGCGCTGCCCCTAGCCAATTCGATATCTCGTTGTTGGAGGGGCCCGTTCTGTCCCACGGTCAGTGCGATCTCCTCATCTCACACATATCTTTTCCTATGGGTTACAAGTATTTGTTGCTTCATACAATTGCAGTACAATTTTAAGACTAACTGATTATGCTAAAACAGGAAATGTCACATAAAAGGTAAATGAAACACAAGTCAGCAAAGAAGGAGTACAGCAGATCTAATTATAGAGATGAAGGAATGACGTTATCTTATTTTTAAATAAAGTCTCACAAATTGTCTTTCATTTTTACACTGTGAATAGCCTCCTGCCATTGTATGAAAAAATACAGGAATTTACGAGTGCATTTCAAACAGTCTATTTTAAACCTGCAACGTTGAGAAACGAGTTAATCCTTACAATTACTACCAGGAACTATGAATGTGATGGTCTTTTGCAAGTCAGTCTCATTCAGGAACAACACAAGACGACATGTGAAATCGTTTTAAAGGGGCAATATTTCGCAGACAAGGCCATTAGAACCAAAGAGAATTGCATTTCGTTGCTCTACTACACTCTATGCTCGTGATTTACTGAGGCACATATTCTATTCTCGAATGTCCGTGCCAGGATTGTATTCTGAATTACAGCGACAACCCTGTGGGAAATTGCTTCATAGCAAAGAGCTGTGGGGAAGTCAGCTTCATGTGACTTGTGCACGTGCATGTAGTATATTGTCTCTTCAGTCCTGTGCTAGCACAGGAATGTGTAGTTGACTATCTATTTTATACTTTAAACATCCCATATAATTAACAAGTGTGATGAATATTTGCAGTTCACTGGCGATGAGTTCTCTTTTTCATAACGAGTCCTCCATCAGTGTAACGAAGTGGAAAATATATAAATAAAAAAGCAGCTGAAGTGTCTAGAAGGGATAACTCTACAAAAATGGATCTGAAGAATCTGCCCCTGATCAAAAGGTAAACAAAACGGAAAGACTGTAGACTGAGACTTACCAAGGAACATGTTAAACCACAGTAGTGAAGCTGAATGCCTGTTACCCCGCGAGAGGATAGAACGGAATTATTAATTCGAAATATTATAGAGAACAATTCTAATAGAAATACTGCTACAGCAAGAAACATAGAAGCCAGTAAATAAAGAAACAGTGATGAAGAACATTAACTCATTAACGCCTGAATTAACTTTTCGTTGATTTTTTTTATTTTCTGCGTTAGTATTTCTCTACCACGCATAAATTACACAACATAACTATTTCTCCAAAAGCCTTTAGCAAAGTATTTGATGTTGCCATATGACAAACCTAGGTGCTATCTAAATTTCCATGGATTACTACTTCAACAAAATAAATAGGTTATTGAAAGTTCTTACTACATATACTCATTTTGCGTATATTTATTATAAATTCTACGTCATACAACTGATATTTTATAACACTGTAGAATTACTAATGCTAGATGACTAAAGAAACAAATGCTTCGACTCAGTGTTACTGTAAATTAAACAGAGTAATCATCTATACCCAGTTACCCATTACACTTGGAACTTATTGTTCTCACAATAGATTTAGTCCTTGTCAGCACACCTCATCTTCTTTCCTTCTTCATGTCAGACGAGGTGATTAGTTTTATCAAGTCTAATTTTATTTGATATGAGACTATCAGAAGATTTCCTTGATCCAGAAGGTCTTCTGGCTCCTTTGGGTAAAGCTTGGTTTATCCACCTGTACAATGCCGCTAGTTCCCTCTCGAATTACAGATGAGAAATATTTTGATTTCTTCCTTTAGTATAAAAAACTCAAGTGTTTTGTGTGGTGACATCTAACACCCATGTAAAGATAGACCAGTGCCATTTCTTGCTTCTCCTTCCAATATGGTAGCATGCATGACTCTGATCCACTTGATCAGTACCTCCAATATATGTATTATATTTGGCTACCAGTTTTGGTTTAGGAATCATTATATTTCGCTTTTCTAGTTGCCAAAATTCTTGATTTAACCAACTTCTTGAGCAGCACCTGAAAAAGAGACCATTGTGACAACCGAGCTAACCTACCACCGCTCATACAAAAATCCTTCTCTGTTTCTGTCTCAAAATGTCCACGATCTTCCTTGCAAAATGATATTTCGTTTTACAGTGGACATTCTTTAGGAATTCTGTTTCCTCTTATGGCACCGATGGCAGAGTAGCCACAGTCCCTGAGAAATGAGAACACAGATGCGCTTCAAAATACATCGTCCATGTACACGCTGTAGCAAGGTTCCCTCTTCATCTCACGAATTTCATCTAATAAAACAAGCAAGGGATCTGGCAACTACCAAAGAATGCTCATAGACTACATTTCTTTTAGGACCTTTTCCTTGATACAGTTCATAATTTACCACACATTCATCTTTGTTGTTGAGACTCCTATCTTACAGTTGAATCTAATAGGCTTACCAACCTTGCTGCTGAATTACTTCACCATACAGTCATCATATGACAGGTGTTCCTCAGATATGAAATTCTCAATGCAGTGCTTCTTCAACATCTCCCTAACTCGGTAGATGTACCACACCTTGACGTTTTGACCGATTGTAGTGATATCTGTGTAATAGAGAAATATACATACTTACAGAAATCTGTCTCTTCTTATAGACCGAGACATAGCCAAGTTTTTATGTCATCTTTTGAGCCTTCATAGTTCCTTTTAGAATGTAACTTACTGTAGCCACTAACATGCGAAATGGAGATGAAGCATCGTATCTTGTCTGCTGTAATTTTTGGGTTCTGACAATTGAGAAATAATGCATAACGCTTTGTTTCTTCCGCCAACCCTCTATAAATTCGTGGTCATTAAAAAATTAAAATGTATCAATGGTCGATATGTTTTCATAACTCAATCAGGCCTTGGAAACATAGGGGGATTTCGAATCTCAATGTTGGCTCCTTTCTTCCATTGCAGTCCACATATATCTCTATCAGAGAACCAGTTCACAGTACTGCCCGATAATGGGGTAGATCTTACATTGGTGTCTCTGGTACACTTGGACACGGTCCAACTGGTTCGGGTACGACTGGACCTTGTGCAGAATTCATTGATTGTGCCGACGGGTCATAGCTCTCCTAATCAACACCGATCCTTTCGTTATTCGGCAGCCTTATTTCCAGCATTAGCTCGTAACTGACGACAGTACAGATTGCCTACTAATCTGTAAACAGACGATTCAAAACAAACCAGTGGAAACACACTTATCCGCCAACATCTTCATTTCTTGTGTCTTCATCTGTATGTACATTCGGATGTGGTGGCTCAACAAACACATCACTGTCAATATCATTATAAAGGATCTCTAGCGCCTTAGAAAGCGAAAATTCCTCATTTTCCTGACTAAAAGCACATAACGTTGCCGTTTGGTAACACCGAAGTTCAAACCGCTTAACTCAACAACAAGAAATAGCTTTAAAAGAATATATATATGTATATGAGTATATAAAGCATAATTATACTAAAAAACAAAACCATGTTTTATGTATTACTGTGTAAAACATACTTACTCGAAATTATACTCCAGTTTCCTTCAATATCCAGGAATGACGAATTCCAGCTGCATATGCCACAGATTTTAAATGTATTGTCTAAAATGTATTGCAGTGACCTTTACAGTCTTACGAAACGGAAGCAAGCGCCCCCAATATTCTCGCTTGACTGATGTTGCGGAAACAACGATTTTAAAAAGGTATAACGAGCATTGCCATATGGCAACGTAAGGACCTAATGGGATAAACGTTTGAAAAGGAACAGAAATGGTGTTGTAACCACTGAGATTTTTTCATAAACAACGAGCTACATTATGCTAAGAAGACAGATCTCTAACTATCTCTGGGCGGAAAAATGATAATGAAACGTGATCGATGAAGTTACAAAACGTTTATACGTACGTAACGTGTGCGAAGGAGCAGTAGAAAGATATATTTTTGGAAAATGAGTGTTGAAATTAGGATTTCAAGGCAGATGAGGACAGAGAGCAAGTATGAAGCTTTCTGAGGATGGAAGAAGGAAACACTACGGTGAAAACATAATAGCAGTGTTTGAGAAATTGAAACAGCAAACGCAAATTTCTCCACGACAGAGATTTGGAGTAAACTTATTTTTATTTCGAAGCTTTTTCTTTCTTTTTAGTTGCGGCTAAGGAAGGACAACATTGAAATTTTTCTATCAATTATCAGCAATCTTCAAAAACAGTTGATGAAAATTATGAACAAAAATGTAAATCATCAAAATATCCACGGGTGTACTGCCGGTCTACAGTGTCCAACGGGCACACTATTTCGGCGATCATACATGTCGCCATCATCAGGTGAACTGACGGACTGAGCTCCTGTGAACGTGCCTGCACGAAGATCCGTACGCTATGGCTGCTCAGAGGGAACTGGGTTCGGTCGCGGTGGCGGCCGATTTGTCGGAAAATCACGCTATGGAGTACGAACGCACGAGGATTCTGGTACAGGCGTCGAGATACTGGGACAGCGTTGTTAGAGAGGCGGTCGAAATTCGCACGACCTCATATACCGTGACCGTGACTATAATCTTAGCAAGGCTTGGGAACCAGCGATTGGGTTAATCAAGAATAAATCGAGCAAACGTATAGTTGTGACGACCACGGCCGACAGAGCCATCACTCCGACGTCATCTCAGACGCCGTCGGAATCTGTTCCACCGCGCGACCGTGGCGTGGGGCGCGGACAGCGGAGGTAACGCGTGCCGGCGGACGGTATTTAAATCGGCCGCCGCCGCCACCGAACCCAGTTCCCTCTAAGCAGCCATAGCGTACGGATATCCGTGCCGGCACGTTCACAGGAGCTCAGTCCGGCAGTTCACCTGATGATGGCGACATGTATGATCGCCGAAATAGTGTGCCCGTTGGACACTGTAGACTGGCAGTACACCCGTGGATATTTTGATTATCAAATACGACGGGAGAAACTCAAGAATCACAAAAATGTAAATGACATGATAGGTCATTGGGGCATGAGGAAACCAGTGAGGGATATTCTGACGTAATCGGCTTCCGGCGCTACCAACCGAAACTGCATTGTTTAGCTTCACCACGCGATGTTCCTACATTAGCGTGAAAAAAGGTTTATTTCGACATTTAGTTAATGAAAAATTAAGGTACACTATGTCATCAAAAGTATCCGGACACCCCCAAGAATATGGTTTTCGTATTAGGTGCAATGCGCTGCCACGTACTGCATATTAGAGACCTCAGTAGTCATTAGGCATCGTGAAAGAGCAGAATTAGGCGCTCCACGAAACTCACGGACTTCCAACGTGGTCAGGTGCTTGGTTCTAAAATGTGTCACACGTCTGTACGCGAGATTTCCACACTTTCAAACATCCATAGGACCACTGTGCTGACGTGATAGTGGACACGTGACAGGACACGTACAGGACAAAAGTCTACAGGCTGACCTTGTCTGTTGACTGACAGAGACCGCCGACAGTTGAAGAGAGTCGTAATGTGTAATAGGCAGCCATCTAACCAGACCATCACACAGGAATTCAAACCTCTAACAGGAGGATCCGCTGCAAGTACTATGACAGTTAGGCAGGAGGTGAGAAATCATGGATTTCATGGTCGAGCGGCTGCTCATAAGCCACACAACACGACGGTAAATTCCTAACGATGCCTCGCTTGGTATAAGGAGCGCAAACGTTGGACGACTGAACAGTGAAAAAACGTTGTGTGGACTTGCAAATCACTGTAACAATGTGACGATCCGATGGCAGGGCATCACGATGCCGAATGCCCGGTAAACATAATCTGCTAGCGTGTGTAGTGCCAACAGTAAAATTCGGAGGCCGTGGTGTTATGGTGTGGTCGTATTTTTCATGGGGGAGGCATGCACCCCTTGTTGTTTTGCTTGGAACTACCACAGCACAGGCTTATATTGATGTTTTAAGCACCTTCTTGCTTCCCACTGTTGAAGAGCGATTCGGGGATGTCGATTGCATCTTTCAACACGATCGAGCACGTGTTCATAATACACGGCCTGTGGCGGAGTTGTTACACGACATTAACATCCCTGTAATGGGTTGGCCTTCACAGAGACTTGTCCTGAATCCCATAGAACACCTACGTGATCTTTTGGAACATCGACTTCGTGTGAGGCCTCACCGACAGTCATCGATACCTCTCCTCAGTACAGCTCTCCGTGAAGAAACCTTCCTGCACCTGATTGACCTAAAACATTACCAGTTCTTGATACTGATGTGGGTGTGCCAACTGTAAAAATAGTTATTTCGCCTAAATAGGTCATTCCAAAGGATTTCAATATGCTTAATCTCATGTTCTGAGGTGTGGGGTTGATCTGTTATTCTGTTATTCTGCGCAACGGATTAATCTGAGATGTACCCTTTACCCTGTGGCTCCTGCAAAATGCAATTTCCACCCCCACACTACTACAGACGCTCCTAACATTCTTTAGAGAAATGCCTGAAAAACTTTCAGCGATAAATATCTTCTGGAGTGGTCCGCTGTAAGGAAATAACACAAAAATTCACAAAATTTCTTACATAACTAGTGGGATACTTGGGTACTGGAGTAGTGCTAGTTAGTGTAAGAAAGACATGAAACTAACGAATGTTATTATTTATTTTGCAAAAATTCTGAGAAATCACAATGGCACTTTTAGTTATGAACTGAACAAGTTATATCCTGGTTATTTTCGGAATGTGAAGTTACCACTCAAGGATAGGATTCGCTAATGAAATTTCTATACAAAGTTTAAGATGGTTGTTGACTTGGCAGAATGGCTGAGAGGCACGCCTACTCAACTTCAATAATTGTCCTTTAGAATGTTGCTAGGTACAGTTGAGGCTGTCGCATGTGAAATGCAGTGAAGTGTACTGTTGTAGAGGAAATATGGGGTTCGCAATAGCTGTAACGCACAATACCGTAATCTGCAATGACTGCTGTCTGCGCTGCTCGCTGCTGACAAATAAGATAATTCTTGTTCTATCTGGATTGACCTTCGCCAATCAAACTCTCCCTATGCCTTGATGAATTCAAGGATTCCTATTCGCCCCTAGTCTAATTATTGGCGTGGTACACTGGTCAGACAACCAGTCCACTGCAATGCCACTCAAAATTCGCTTGCAGGCATTTAACTATAACTCTGTCCATTTACAACGCACAATAAGTGTGTCGACGAACACAGTGAACAACACTTAATCGCAAGGACTCAATATAGCACTTCCATTCGCTCTTGACAGAGGTGCTCTCCCAGTGAAGTACTGAGGGGAGACTTGTTCCTCGCTGCAAGAGCGACAATGGAACGGCGCCTCTCCACACCAGACGTGAAGGGGTATATCTTTCGGTCTCTTCCATTATTCCTTCAGCTCAAGGCGTCAGAAATATCGTCTGCCAATCAGTATTGCTCTTCTAAAACGGGAGAATGACGTTTCGTTTAAGGCGACCAATCCGGAAACCTGTATCATTGGCGTTTGCCTTCTCCCTGTGCAAATCTCTGAAACTGCATGATATGTGTAAAGAATGCGTAGGCTGGCCGCTCCCACACAATGTAGCGGAATTTGCTTTTAAGCCAAACACGGGGTTGTTCCCCCCTTTCACTTGGGCCCACGCTGTCTGCTAGACAGGCAGTCACTGGCCGACATGGGCTGGGTCATCCTCTGAAGGGACCAGCGTCCCGTTGTGCGGTTTCTCTCCTGAACTAAAAGCTTCTGTGACCGTCGTGTCTGGAATGGATGTGTGTACGCCAGCCTCGAGTATTTCAACCACAGTGTGCTTACTTGTTAATTGCATATCGTTTACATGAAATCCTACAACACTGACTTTATCTTATCGAGTTTGGATTCGAATGAAGCGTCGTGATGTGCGGAATATGATTGTGAGGGCGGAATATGTAAGCAATGAAGGTCAGGAGACCACGATGTCTTACAATGTTAGTAAACTGTCGAAGTGTCTGTAGCAAGATCCCCAAGTTAATCTCCGAAATAAACAGTAGAAATGCCAATATTGTATTAGGTACCGAAAGCTGGTTGAAACTAGACATTAAAAGCAGTGAAATTTTGAACTCGTATTGGACAATGTTTAGGAAGGATAGGTCTGATGTTATGGGAGGTGGTGTGTTCATTGCAGTTAAAAGCTGTTTAAATGCCGTTTAACCATTGTATTAGGATGTTTCTATAGACCACCAGTATCCGCAACAAACGTCGCAGAACGTTTCAGAGAATGTATTGACTACATAGGAAGTAAATATCCAAATTATCCATTAGTTATAGGTGGAGACTTTAATCTAGCATCCATTGACTGGGAAAATTACACATTTATCACAGGGGGCAGAGGCAAAGTTATTCTAGGAGCACTCTCAACATACAAGCTTGAGCATTTGGTTTGAAAACCATTTCGAGATGGGAACATATTAGATATCTTGGTGACAAACAGACCTGATCTTTTCGAGGAAGTTAATCTAGAAGAAGTTATTAGCGACGACAATGTCGTTGTGGCTTCTATATCAGTGGAAGTGGCAGAAAAACCAAAGACACAGCGTAGAGATTTCTTGTTTGGGAAAGCAAATAAAAGTGTCATTAATGAATATCTTCAAAGTCACCTCCAAGCATTCATCGCAGTACACAAAGATATTGAGCAGCTTTGGTCGGAATTTAAAGGTATTGACCACCATGTGCTAGAGAAGTATGTGCCTAGCAAAAGTGTAGGGGAGCAAAAGGATTCACCTTGGTACAACAAACATATCTGGAAGTTGCTGAGAAAGAAGAGAATTTTGCACAGTCGTTTTAAACGTAGTCACTGCCCCGCTGACAAACAGAAATTATGCAAAATGAAAGCAGCTGTCAGAAGGACAATGAGAGATTCTTTTAACGAATTTGAATGCAATATTTTATCTGCAGATTCTAAAAATAACCCCAAAAAATTTGGTCGTACTAAAATCTATGAACGCTACAAATAATTCAATACATTCTCTTGGTGACAGTACGAGTAATGTAACTGATGATGATAAACAGAAGGCCGAAATTCTAAACCTAGCTTTCAAAAACTCGTTTACGATAGAGGACTGCAGCACCATTCCCTCTTTCAATTATCGAACGAACGAAAGGATGGCTGACATAGTGTTTAGTGTATCTGGGATTGTAAAACAGTTAAGATCCTTAGACGCCAGGAAGGCATCTGGCCCAGATGGTAACCCTGTAAGACTTTATGTTGACTATGCTACAAATATAGCACCATTCTTATCCGTCATCTACCAGAGATCATTGGAACGGCGTAAAGTTCCACGGGACTGGAAGAAGGCCCAGGTCATAGAAATCTACATAAAGGGTAGAAAATCGGATGCACATAATTATCGGCCAATTTTACTGACATCGATTTGTTGTAGAATCATGGAAAATATTTTGTGTTCAGACATAATGACCTTTCTAGATCCTGAGAAACTCATCTGCAGAAACAGGCACGGTTTTAGGAAACAGCGGTCATGCGAGACACAGCTGGCCACTTTGTGCATGATATACAACAGGCTCTAGATACCGGCTCCCACGTTGGTGCCATATTTCTCGACTTTCGAAAGGCGTTCGACTCAGTTCGGCACTGTCGCTTGCTACAAAAAGTACGCGCTTACGGTCTATCCGATGACATATGCGGTTGGATAGAAAGTTTTCTAACAGGCAGGGAGCAGGGGTGAATTCAACAGAAACAAGCGTAAGTTCAGGTGTGCCCCAAGGCAGCGTAATAGGTCCTCTGCTTTTTACGATTTACATGAACGACCTGGTCGATGGTATTGACAGCGGACTTAGACTGTTTGCCGATGATGCTGTAGTCTACAGGAAAGTAGTATTACACGAAAGTTGTGAACAAATCAATGAGGATTTGCAGAAAATAATTGCGTGGTATAATGACTGGCAGTTATCTCTCAATATTAGTAAGTGTAACCTACTGCATATAACAAGGCGAGAATCCCAATTAATGTATGAGTACGAAATAAATGAACGGTCTTTAGAAGCGATAACATCAGTCAAGTATCTGGGTGTGACTATTCAAAATGATCTCAAATGGAATGATCACATTACACAAGTAACGGATAATGCGAACTCTAGATTGCGGTTTTATTGGTAAAATCCTGAAGCGATGCAGTCCTTCAAGAAAGGAAATAGCTTATAACACGTCAGTTCGTCGAGACTTGGATTATGGGACCCTTACTAGTTGGGTCTGATTCAAGAGATTGAGAAGGTCCAAAGAAGAATGGCAGGATTCGTGACTGGTACATTTAGCCATCGCGAGAACGTTACAAATCTCACAGAAAGTTTGAAGTGGTACACACTTGCAGATAGACGGAGCGCTAAACAGGAGCTGCTCACTAAATTACGAAATATGATCTTCACCAAGGGTGTAGAGCATATATTATTACCACCAACTTTCAAATTGCGCAATGATGATGATTCAAAGATAAGGGAAATAAGAGTACGTACTGTGGCGTTCAGACAGTCGTTTCCCCCTCGCGCGATCCGCGAGTGGAACAGTGGGAGGGGGTGGAGGGAGGGGTGAGGGAGGGGGGGGGAAATGTGACTTTGGCGCGAATTGAGCCCTCCGCCACACACCGCTTGGTGGCTAACGGAGTATATATGTAGATGTAGATTGAAAGTATGCCCACAAGAATTGAAACTGTCGTCATGGCTAAGGGTAGGTCAACACCATATTGAATTCCAGCAATACCGATGGAGGGCGCCATGAACTTGTAAGTCATTTCCACCAGGCGTCCGGGTACTTTTGATCACACAGTGTTGGTGTAAGAGGTTAACTGGAATGAAATATTTCCTGACAATGCACCATGTACACTATTGATAAATAACACCAAAGCAGTGGGCCAAACAGGTATTGAAATATATGCTTGTCATCTGCACGAAGTCCTATTACAAATTTTAAAATTATTTGTTTGTGTTTCATTTCCTGCTTAAGGGGACAGGCATTCTGCTAGCTTGTTAATATACCGAAACCGGTAGCATATTTACAATGTACACCCGATATTGTTATAGGCCGGTATGTCGACATTTCATCCTTCAATATATCTTTAGCTTCTGTCGATATATAGAGGGCGGAGAATGATATAGTCTTAAATATCAATATATGGGACTCCCTTTTTTATAAAAAAAAAAGTATCAGCAGTCCTACTTACAATCACGCAGAGGTCTCATTATGCGCTCGTTAACTGCTTGGTACACTGAACATAACCAAAATATTTAAAATTTGATAAATATATGGAAAAGATTTGTAATTAGGAGAATCATACTGGAAACGACTCCATATCGATTAATATATCATTTCGGAGGAACTTACATGGTGTATTTGATATATGTTCATGGCTGCTGCTTTTGCCGAATAATTTTGACAGTGAAACTTGCCTGTGATATTTGCCAACCTCCAATTTTTCATGCTTTATGTGTCTGCTATATCACGAGCGGTTTTTCTATGACAATGTGCACCCACTAATCGATGTCTGTGTTGCAATCATAATGCAGTTGTGGTTGTTTGTCTTAACTACATTCTCTTGTGAGCATTAAGGCTCGGCTAATAGGAATTCAATTTGACCAGTCCAGGTGCAGCGTGGTCTGTGATTAATGGGGAACAAAAGACTCCGTTCTATTTAGTTCTTTGATGTATTCGTTGCAAAGTGGAAGTGTAGCTGCTCTCATGTATATCATGAGAGAAAGAAACTGATTGGCGTTTACAGCTTCGGTTTGTATGTCAAATCTTATAACGACAGTTGTTATCTACATTCTCTTATAATAAGCGAGAATGTGATTATACATGCCGTAATGTGCTACTTGGTGTCCCATACTGGTGCAAGGTACTCACGTCTGTGCTGAACCATTTTGACTGATAATGTGGAACATTCAGTTTCGATTAATGTACGCCAGAATTTGTTTTCCCTGTACTATGGATTTTATTCCTAGATGAGTTATATAGGTCCACTCTTCACTCATCTAACGATTCTCTGTATTTTTGTCTACTTCATGAGTACTTAGCGAATGAAGATTTCGGCTTGCACAGGTGCAGATGTCAGGTAGTTCATTTAACTTGAATTATGTCCTTCATGTAAAATGACTGTGTATTTGGGTTGGAATAACACTATGGCACACGATTTTGGAAGTTTGCACAATTTTTGCTGTTCCTGAAGTATATTTTTGTGGTGATTTCGCATTGGTTATTAGTTTCTTTCTACCATGTACAGTTTTTTCACAAACCAAGTAAACCCAATTTTCATTTAATCCTAGGTAGCAAGAAGATAAGTTTTATTGCAAGTAAGGGAAATTTTATTTTGCTAAGACTGAGTGTATTGTGGATTGTATTGTGTATTAAATCGAGGATCTAGAAAAGACGGAGAGGCTTCGTCCCGCCGTAGCCGTCAGTGGTTTACAACCCCACAACAGGCCACAGCGGTCCACCCACCACACCGCCACCCCACACCGGTATGTGTGTAGGTATACGTGGAGACAGTGTTTGTGCAGCAATCGCCGACACAGTGTAACTGAGGCGGAATAAGGGGAACCAGTCCGATTCGCAGAGGGAGATGGAAAACCGTCTTAAAAAACATCCACAGACTGGCCGGCACACTGGAACTCGACACTAATCCGCCAGGCGGATTCATGCTGGGACCAGCACGCGTTCCATCTCGGGAAGTAGCGCGTTAGATCGCGCGGCTAGCCACGCAGGCAACACTGTGTGGATACAAGCCGTCTTGCTTGTCTTCTGTCAATTACATGGTGCATTCATCTCCACCTTGACACGACTGGTGACAAGCTGAACACTTTAGTTTCATCATGTTAAAAGTGATTATTTAAATCTGGGGAATATATTTAGTAGGCTACTGTGGTTGCCGGGAAATGCTTACAGTTCTAAGATGCGTGAGAACTGCTCACTACTTACAGGATATCTTTCGACTTAAAAAATCCACCTGAGAGGGCTCAATGAATTCTTTTGTCAATGAAGTTAAGCCGAGGTTATGGGTATTAGGCATGGTTCGTTTCTGTAGAAGGCTATAGGCAGTACCCTCAATTGCTGGCTGCCACCCAATGATTTAGGGTGAGAAAACACACATCTTGGAATGTGTGGGCTTACGGGAATTTTTAGAGCAAATTGATGAGAAAGATGTTCTCTGATTAGCCCACCTCTGGAGATTTTCTGTTGTGGGAATTTATGAAACGTGGCAGTTTTCCCGCTATTGGCGGAAACATTAACTTTTTCCTTGTTTAGTCGTTGTGGTCGAAACAGTGGAACCAGCAGTGTCGTGACCAGGGACACGTGAAGATTTGGATGTGGAAGGTGAAGGTTGCTGGATTTAGACGTCGAGGGTTCTGAACTTAGACAATGGATGGGAATTTACGGTGTGCGAATTCTGAATAGCGAAGTTCGTGTTGTTCACATTGGGCTACGCACAACCGACTTAAACACAACAGCAGACTGCTGAGAGTATACATCAGTATCAGTGGTAGGTGGGCGTTGACGTTTCTAAAGTGGCCATACCGTTAACACAGCACCGTTAAACACAGTTCCAGTGATGGTTTCGTTTTCATTTATTGTTCAGTCAACCACTGGAGTAACTACACTATTTGGTGGTTTGCAATCGTATCAGTGGTGGAATGTGCAGCTACGATACGGTAATGCTCTCCCAATTGCTTCATACCTTTCTGAAATCACTTTTTCTAAGAATCATCTCACTCAGTCCTATGATATGCCATTGCTTTTCGTACCATAAAACATCAATTTAATTTTATTTGTATGTCATTTGTAGTAACTTGCAGTTTACTTCATTTGCAACTGGGTTTTCTCTTTTGATGCTAGTCAATTGTCAGGATGAGCATTACTGCAAAGGGCATTTGATTCTAAAGCATTATGTCAGGGTGAAAAACACTAAATGAATTACTTTTTCTCTCTTAACAACATGTGGGCAGGGTGGGTTCTTCCTTAGCTCGGGTAAGAGGTAGAATGAAACAGCATTTTTACATAACATAACTTTTATTGAAGATTTGTACAACGGTTTCCTTACTGGACTGTTGTGGCTGGGAGAGCGGCAGCTGTGTCGTCTGCGAAGCCTTCATGCTGCGTGAGCGGCGGCGTCTGATTATACCTGGTAGTGTATATCTCGGGTCGCTGTGTCGCCCAGTTGACTGGAGATGCGAATCGCGAGATGGCCCGTTTAATTACTGAGAACGAAGTCGTGAATCAGATGGTGATACCTTGGATGTGGCGTCCCAGTGTTTCTCTTTGTTATGCAGCCACCTGTGTTGTGCGTCGGCCAGGGGAGCGGCGCTGCGGGGGAAAGCCAGTGTCCCGGACTCGAACAATGGACTCCAGCTTGCCAGTCTTCGGCTGTCAGATCTTCATCACCAGCTCACAGGTGACTGCTGATATGCGGCCGTCTCCTTCTCGTCCTCACGAGTCACCCGAGTACGTAAAAATCTGTCTTCAAATACCTTCTAACTTCTGTTTTCTGGCGGCGAGGCTGCTGCTTGCTTTTCCATTACAGTGGCGGACCTGGTGCTTCTGTGTACGATGTAGTCTCTTCCTGCGTGGCGGTCTTCAGCACCGAAACTGAACTGAAAACTACTCCTCTCGGGCCCACTGCATCTCGCGTATTTATTCACTTCACTGGAGGTGAACGACTTCACGGTCATTGCCTCTTCTGTCACGTTGAAAAGCTTCGAGAAGAATCTTCTTAGCGTCGGTCATTGGATCTTGGAATATAGGCGAGGGCCTGTGATCACATATGACAATTGAGAAACACGTGAGCCGGTCGGGTGATGCCCTGACGGCTGAATCGACAGCTTCTGCTTATGTGGGGAGGGCAATGGCTTCTCCTCGACGTGCTCAGTTGCAAGCGCCGGCCGTTCCCACTGCTGCTCTGTCTGCTGTTTGCCAGTGTGAAATTCTTCTAAACTAAACTTTTTCATTTATTTTCTAATTTCTGCTTCACTTCACATTGATTTCACTAATTTATTTACCTATCTTAAGTACCACTCAACACAATTAATAATTATTATTATTTGTCAACTAAGTAAATGTAGTCATGAAGTTGGTTTTTGAAGCAGTTCACCACCTTAGGATACTATGTTAGGGTCATTTTCGATATAGCGACTCTGTTGGGCATTTTAAATTTTACATTAGGTCTTGAGAGATGTATGATTGAGTCTTCGCAGTTCCATCACTCTGGTACAATTTCATTTCCACACAGAATGGGGTTTTGCAGCATGGAGTAGCTGGCCACACTTGTCACACCCATCTGGCTGTTAGGTGGGAAGCTGTAGTTCACTGTTGACATTCTATACTGTGAAGTATAATTTTCCGGTTTCTAAGAGTTGCTGCGAGTGTATGAATAACCCAAATGTATTACGTTATGTTTGAGAGAGCTACGTAATTGTTAAGCAGTGATAGAACGTTAATAGTCTTGAGAAAAAAATCTACCACACATGTTTTGGTACAATCATGACAAAAGCTGGGTACCGCACAGGGTACAACAAACATGTATTGAGGGAGTGAGAAATCAATATAATTCCCATGTTTTGAAGGAAGTCTCAAAGCAATGTACCAGGTGATCAAAAAGTCAGTATCAATTTGATAACTGAATAAATCACGAAATAATATAGACAGGTAGGTACAAATTGACACACATGCTTGGAATGACATGGGGTTTTATTAGAACCAAAAAAATACAAACGTTCAAAAAATGTCCGACAGATGGCGCTTCGTATGATCAGAATAGCAATAATTTTCATAACAAAGTAAGACAAAGGAAAGATGATGTTCTTTACAGGAAATGCTCAGTATGTCCTCAATCATTCCTCAACAATAGCTGTAGTCGAGGAATAATGTTGTGAACAGCACTGTAAAGCATGTCCGGAGTTATGGTGAGGCATTAGCGTCGGATGTTGTCTTTCAGCATCCCTAGAAATGTCGGCCGATCACGATACACTTGCGACTTCAGGTAACCCCAAAGCCAATAATCGCACGAACTGAGGTCTGGGGACCTGGGAGGCCAAGCATGACGAATGTGGCGGCTAAGCACACGATCATCACCAAACGACGTGCAAGAGATCTTTCACGCGTCTAGCAATACTTTTTTTTTGTTCTAATAAAACCGCATGTCATTCCAAGCATTCGTGTCAATTTTTACCTCTCTATCTACATTATTCCGTGGTTTATTAAGTTTTCAAATTTACACTGACTTTTTGATCACCCGGTACATTACTGTTATTTTTGTATCGTTAATTTGAAGGTCTTAACGTAAAACGTAAGGAGAATATAAAGTACCCTACCATTTCTTCGGCCTTACAAGCAGTTATGCTTAGTGAATCACTATTCCTTTTCCAAGTACCATTCTTGAAGATTTCCGACTGGAGAGCAGCTCAGAAGATAAATGCGATGATAATGATTAGAAGGCGGAAGTAGATTCTGTATCAGAATTATTTAGTGAAAATGAAATAAATAATTTAACTCATGACTTGAACACGAAAAAAAGATGCCGCCAAATAGCTTCGGTCAAGACAAAACAAAACATCTTCTACTGTGCGGACTACCATTCTCTTGGTACAGGAACAGGGAAAGGATATTAATAAAATTCGTTAAAGAAGAAGACTATATCGTTATAAGTTCTGATGTTGAGGATTTATGGGACTTTCTTAACATCACTTATGAATCACGTTAGTGGAGGTTATTTACAGCTACGTCGAAACACAGCCCAAAACGTCTACTTTTACGTGATGGAAGATTGTTTTGCTCAGTACCTGTTGCCCCTTCAGTACACTAAAACAAGACATATAAAAACCTCAAATTTGTGTTCAAAAACATGAACTAAGGAAAACATTCTTGGACAATATGTAGGGATTTGAAAGTAGTTGTCACATTACTTACCAAACAGTCTGGCTACAGCATTCCTAATTGTTATCCCGAAAAACCATTGAAAGGAACAAGTAGGCAATGTGTACATATTACAAGTCTCAGATAACAAACATTACCTGTTGCTCTTTTATGTGATATTTCCAAGGCGTATGATTGTTTATGCCATATTACTCGGTTAGAAAAACTATTCTTATGGAATTGACGGCTTTACACAGCTGGTTATACTCTTACTAAACAAACAGAATGCAAAATGTTGTGCTGAATAACTCAACAAATGTTAGAAGAGTAGAAAACTTCATTGATTGGGGAGAAATCACGATGGAAGACCCACAGGGCACAATTTTTTGTCAATTTCTATTCCTTTTAACGTGAATGACCTTCCACTTAGCAGTCAGTAAGCAGAATTACTACTTTTTGCAGATGATACTAGTCTTATAATAATTCCCTTTGGAGGGAAAACCATGGAAGGCATTATTAATGATGTGTTTCGAAGAACTATTAGGTGGTTCTCTGAAAATGAACTCACCTATAATTTTAAATAGAACACACTACTTACAGTTCTGAACAGCAAATAGAGGCGCACCAACGTCTAATGTAATATATGAGTAGGGCACAGTAAATAGTGTAGGCTCCAAATTTTTTGGTGTACATGTCGATTAAAACATGGACTAGAAGAAACTTAGTATTGAGCTCCTCAAACAACTAATTTCTGCTAGCTTTGCTTTTCACGTAATATCTTTTCTCGGAAACAAAAGAATTAACCTTCCAACACAGCATACTTCAAGTTAATAATATTTTATGGAATAACTTTATGGGATAACTCACGATTTACAAAGAAAATACTGATTTTATATAAACGAGCAGTAAGAATAATATGTGGTGTTCACCCAAGGTCGTCATGTAGGTACCTCTTCAACGAGTTAGCGATTTTAGTTACCCCATCGCAATACCTGTATTCGGTAATGAAATTTGCCTTAGGTAATCCATCAAATTTGAGAAGAACAGTAACGTCCATACCTATAACATTACGAGAACAAAGTGACCTTTATTATCCACTGTTAAGGATGTCAGTGACTCGAAAGTTGTTTATTATGCAGTTACAATAATTTTCAATCATTTGACAAATGGCATAAAAGGTCTGTTAGATGCAAAAAGAGATTAAAAACTAACAAAAAAGATATCTTCTATACAGCTCCCAACGCCATCAACGTATTTGTATTTAAAAAGTGGTAATACATAAGAAATGAAAAGAGACAACTTGCTTTTTAAGTATGATTACTTTAAAGTCATTAAAATAATGTGTTCATTGATGCTAACATGCCCCCTTACTACATATCTTGCCAACGGACTTATTCCACAACATTCTGATAAAAGCACGCTCCAACCTAGTTCACACAATATAATAAATGAACCTATTTTTCAACCAGGCACATCACGCTCATATTGATGAAACACTTTAGTAAACCACTTCCCGTACCTACAGACTGCTTGCTGTACTTGGTAACAAGATTTCCAAATGTATCGTAAGAGAAACTTAAAGAAAGGATCTTTTTAGGGCCTCAGATCAGGAATTTAATGAAACGCAATTTGTTTGAAAGTACAGTGAATTCAGTGGAGAAAAGTGCTTGCGTTTCATTTACAGAAGTAGTGACCAACTTTTTGGCGAGCAACAATGATCTAAATTATAAAACCATGGTTAAAACTGAGTGTTCTCGTGAAATTAAGATGTAACATGAGCTTGAAGCTTCATTTTCTACATTCAGCTTTTGATTTTTTCCCTGCAAACCTTGGAGATACAAATGTAGTACAAGGAGAAAAGATCCACCAGGGCACCAAGAAAATAGAAGAGAGTTAACATGAAAGATGGAATGCAAATATGATGGACAGCTGCTGTTTTATCCTAAAGGGAGATGGTGCTGACGAAGTGAGACAAATAAGGAAGAAAAGTATTTCCTCATGTCAGCTAGAACTCGATGTAGTGAAATTAGCCAAGAAAAACTAAACTGTCATACCTGCGGTGTGTTTTTCTAATGACTTTAAGCACTTTTGAGTGAACATATACCTTTATCTCCCCTAATACAATGTGTAGTGTTTGTGTACACTGTTACAAATGAAATTATTTGTTTTTAATGCAATTGAAAAATGTATTTTTGGAAAAGATATTTCAGGTAAAATTTCATACGTGATTTGTACAAAAATCTGACTTGATACATCATATTCGAAATCAGAATGAACAGTACTTTAAATATCATTTTATTGACATTAGACATCGTACCAAAGGTTTTAAAATGCAGCATAGTGTATTTAAAAGTTGATGCAAAAGCTGTCTATATTTATTCACTCACCATTTCGTTATTTAATTTAGAACATTTATAATGTAACGTTTTCTTTCAAGATGGTCATGGACTTATAAATTAATTAGCACTGGGAATTCAATAGGGGTCATTAGTTTTCAGCAAAATATTTGTTCGGTGACAATTGTTTTCCATGTGCTGCACGCATTTATTCAGCATGAAACAGTATTTCATATACGATTCTTGTGTGTTCCAGAAGATGAGTTGTCTTCGAGCTAAGGATACACGTATAACGTTCTATAAAGCATTTTTCTACGGATACATGCAGTAAAGTAATGCCTCTTAAAGCTTTTAAAATAAAAGAAACGTGTTTAATCTCCATCACCTTTATTCTTCTTTTCTAAGTATTTGCAGCCCGCTGACATCAGACTGCTTGTAACATGGCGGTGTGTAAAGTAACTGTGTCGGTGTGTGTGACAAACAGCATCCTGTAATCTAGTTTCGAACTCGAAGATTTCGACCACAAGTGGAGCTCCCTTCTTTCGGCAAGACAATGCCAGACCACAAACGAACGCTACGAAATCTGCAACATTCCGATTCCTACGGTTCACTGTCGTCGATCAACCTCCTTATGGTCCCGACTTGGACCATTCCAATTGTAATCCGTTTCCAACATCAGTAGACTTCATTTTGTTAGAGATGAAGCACTACAAGCAGAAGTGAGATTGTGGTTCCGTCAATACAGTCAAACATTCTGTAGTGGCAGTATCAAAAAACGGGTCTGTCATCGGGAGAAATATGTTCTTCACCAGGGTGTCTCTGTGGAAAAATATTTATGTAGACGTAGATGGTCAACATTTGTTTTATTTAAAAAGCTTCAGTGACTTTCCACACGAAATTCGGAGGCTTCACTTCTTAGCACGCTCTCGTATTACTCAGTGTTTTCAGTTCCTTTGTAGAAAAGCATTTACATTGCATTTATGCGCCAAACAGGCTCAGTGTACACACCTGTAAATTGGATGACACGAAAGATTTCTTCAGCCATTTAAGAGTTCTATTAACAGGAAACTCGATCATTCAAGTGAATTTAAAAGTTTTTCAGCCAAAATTCACTACGGCGAGGATTAAGTGAGAGTTGTATTAACCAATTATTGACAAGGAAATCAGAAGGCTTTAGTATAGAATTTTTATGCTGGAATAGTACTTTTATTGGTCATAGTGTCAGATAAAAAGGTGAATTTTAATCGAGCAGTTTAAAGTAGTCATTATATTATACTCTCAGAGTTTTAACCAAACACGAGATACTTGCAACCCCTCCAAAATTTCACTGTATTACGTGCGCCCTGTTTATGTGCTGTACAACTCTCCAATAATAACACCATGATATTTAGTGAACTGTATGGTACATACACAGTGCAAGCTCAACGCAGAGAAATCAAGAACAGTTCAGTATAATATGACACGAAAGTGTCCCACATTAACAGACACCGCGTAAGGATTCGCTACATTGCATGTTCTTAACTGCATTATTCTAAAAAAAAATTATTTGTCTTATAGAATCAAACTGTTTCCGATGACAGAGCCAAGCCACAAAATGAAAGTTTTTAAGAAGCACCTGAGGACTGATTCGTTAAAAAAAAAAATTAGAATTAGATAATGCTCATATGTAAATAAACTGTGCTAATGTTATTCCTTAAAAAACAGCAAATGGGGAGAATTTATAAAAGTTTGTATGTGGTCATTAGTCGTAACGAAAAGAAAAGAAAAACTAGAAAAGAAGGATAAATGAAATACTTGCTAGTTACCAAGTCATTTTGTATTAAAAAATCAGTTTTTCTCTAGAGGTCCGTAATAGTATGTAATGTATTAAATCCGATATCTGAAACGTCGTTCGAACGCGCTCTTCAGGACTTTGTGATATTCCCCGCCATTCCTGTTTTCTTGCAGGCTCAAGCTCCCTGTGAAGCACGTCGGAGAAAAGAAATGCTCTCCACCTTACAGAAAAAAAATGAAGCTTCATAACGTTCCTCCTTCTTGTCAACAGATTTGTCTCTAAAACCATCAGAGTTATCTTTGGCAGCGTCATAAATCTGAGATCGAGCTAGGATAAATGAGTGCAGCTAGTTGGCGCTCACAAATAATTCGGCGGAGGAGGGCGGCGCGGCGCGGCGCGGCACAGACAGGCTGCCGGAGTTAGGGGTAAGTGATAAACCGCCCTCATCGAGCCGCCCCCGCCGCCCCGGGCTGACGGGGTGCCGCGCCGGGCAGAGCCCCAGCCTGCGGCCAGATGATATCACTTAGGAGCTATTAAATAAGTTGGCCCCAACTATTTCTCCAGAGAATCGATTAAACGGAGGAGGAAAGGCGCGTGCGAACAAGACCCCGGGGGCTAATTAAATGTTTACCGGGCAGGGGTGTGGGGCGGCGAGCGAGACACGGGAGGGGCCGCGGGGATCACCGACCCCTGGCCCCGAAGCCGACCCGCCGCCTCCTGCCCGCATTATGCAAAGCTCCTGTTACCGCGCTGGCGGCGGCGCGCCGCGCCGGGGGCCCAGTGGAAACTCGCCTACAGGTAGGATGGCAATGCGCGACAGTTTATTTTCTGTTGCAGTTAACGTTATCGGGGGTCTTCAGTCTTCTGACTGGCTTCAAGTGATCCGCAACGATTTCCTCTCCTGGGACTACCTTTTCCTCTCAGACTAGCAACTGCAGCCTACGTCCTCAATTATTTGCTGGGTGTATTCCTATATCTATCTTCCTCTACAGCTTTTACCCTCTACAGCTCCTTTGGTACCATGGAAGATATTCTGTCACGTCTCAGCAGATGCCTTAACATCCTGGCCGTCCTTCTTGTCAGTGTATCCCATATATTCGTTTCCTTTCCGATTCTGCGGAGAACCCCCTCATTCCTAACTTTATCAGTCCACTTAACATCTTTCTTGTAGCATCACGTTTCAAATGTTTCAATTCTCTTCTATTCCGGTTATTCCAGAGTCCATGTTTCACTAGCGTTCAGTGCTGTGCTCCAAACGTACATTTTCAGAAATCCCTTCCTCAAATTAAGGCCTATGTTTGATACTCGGTAGAACTTCTCTTAGCCAGGATTGTCCTGTCTGCCAGTGTTAGTGTACTTTTGACGTCCCCCTTGCTCCGTCCGTCATGTGTTATTTCGCTACCTAAGTAGAACACCTTAATTTTATTTACTTCGTGATCACTAGTCCTCACGTCAAGTTTCTCGCTGTTCTCATTCCTGCTTCTTCTTATTACTTTCATCTTTCTTCGATTTACTCTCAGTTCTGTTCTCATTAGGCTGTTCATTCCATTCCACAGATCCTGTAATTCTTCTCCACTTTCACTGAAGGTAACCAGGGCATCAGCGAATCATGTGATTGATAGCCTTCCACCTTGAATTTTAATTCCATTTTTGAACCTTTCTTTTATCTCCGTCATTCCTTCTTCGTCCTATAGATTGAACAATAGGGGCGAGAGACTTCATCCTCGTCTTACACCCTTTTTAATCCGACAACTTCGTTTTCGGTCGTCCACTCATTGTTCCGTCTTGGTTGTTGTACGTATTGTATATTATCCCTCATTCCCTATAGTTTATTTTTCTCAGGATTTCGAACATCTTGCACAGTTTTTCACTGTCGAATGCTTTTTTCAGGTTGAAAGTCCTGTGAACATGTCTTGAATTTTTAGGGCTGTCTCATCGAAATCTGTACTCGGTAAATACTTGTAAGTGTGGCGCAAATTCTTGCAGATTGTACCACGTACGTTCGTAGGCTTCATCAACTAAGAAAAACACGTTCAACATGAGGGTGCCAAATGTTTGATACTATCAGGAATATAGAAGTAAGGCGGGTAATATACGATACGTAGAACAAACGTGAGGGAAAAATAAGAGTGGAAGGCCAGGAACGAAGTCAGCTGGTTGGAAAGGATATAAGACAGGGATGTCGTCCTGCGTCACGACTGTTCAGTCTGTACACGGAAGGAAGAATGATGGAAGTAAAAGCATGGTTCCGGAGCGAGGTTGAAATTCTAGGTGAAAAGATCACCAAAGACAAGGTTCGCTGATGACATTACTACCCTCTGGGAATTGTTGGAAGAATTGCCAACCATTGTGAACTGAGTGGACAGTCTACATATGTATTCACTTCCACATACGTACTCGACAAGCCACCAGATGGCGCGTGACAGAGGGTAACCTCTGCCACTGTTACTCATTTCCTTCCCTGTTCCACTCGCAAATACAGCCAGCGAAAAACGACCGTGCAGAATTCTCCGTACGAGAGCTGTCTAATGAACAAGTGCTATGAGTAAACCGAAGAAAGACGAAATTAATGAAGAGTAGGAATAACTTGATTAACAAAGAACACAACTTAAAAATTTGGCACCACGAAATTAAAAAAAAAGGAATTCACATTACTCACGAAGCCAAAAGTATATAGAAATACTACTGGCTTAGACAAAAGGAAATGGTATATTATCGATCTTTGCCTTAATTTGAGGAAGAAATTTTAACAGTATATATTTGTTGCTTATCATTGTACGGAAGTGACTATGGGAAAAACGGAAAAGAAAAGAATCGAGGCGTTTGAGATGTGGTGCAAGAGAAATACGCTGAAATAACGAGGTGGACTGATGAGAGATGAGGATATTGTCTGCAGAATCGACTCGGAGATTAATGTGTGAGAAAGAAAGTACGATGAGATAAGTTTTGGACATCAGGGAGCAAATGCAGTGGTGCAAGGGACAGCTGTAGCGGGTAGAAAATTGTAGAGAAGACAGACATTGGAATGTATCCAAAATGTAATTGAGGAACTGAAAGCAACTGGTACACTGACATGAAGAAGTTGACGCAGAGGAGCAATTGGTGGAGTGCCGTTTCGAAACAGTCAGAAGACTGCCGAAAAAGAAAAACATGTAGTGAGACTGGTTCCTGGTCACTCAGAGTAGCGCATGCGAGGAGCGAATGTTTTTCCACAGTGTTTATGAACTAGCAACAGCGTGACTGGAACCAATGTACTGAACCGACAATAGTTCATAGTGTGTTTTGTGATATCAGGAAAAACTGCAACTGAATCACTTTCGTTCAAGTACATAATTCAGAATTCAAGTCCTACTATTGTTTTATATTGATTTTCCACAAGGGAGAACTGTTTTAGTGGGCAAAGTAGAGATTTTCAAGTGCGTTCTCAGTGATCAGTATTCGTGAGCCAATATAGCAAGAAAGTACAGGGAAACAATAAATCAACATGGCGAATTTAGTGACAGGTAGATCACGTGGTACTACTTTGTCCACTTAAGTTAGATTTGTATATCCTTCTAAGAGACCGAGAAGCACTGAAGTCAGTGGACATAACTGCATTAAGAATTTAAAGAGAGATCCGTAGATTTCTTGTTTAAGATTTTCCAAAAGTACGTACGAATTTGTATTTAGTTGGTACCACTATGTATTTGTTTGCTTGCGCAACGATATTGCAATGAATGTATAGAACTTCGTATAAGATTAAGAACAGTGGCAACTCGTACAAATTTACAATGACTCTAATAGTGTCGTCACGCTTAATACGCGGAAGGTACCGAGTGTAGTGGTATGATATACCTATTTAGACTGAAACAAGTGGGATAGTTTAAAATGGTTAAAGTGATACTGTCTGCTTAAGCGACACTGAAGTATCACTCCAGTCCGCTTCAATTATTGCAGTATGCTTTAATATCTTTCTGTCACCAGTAAAAATACGAAAGATTTCCTGATGGAGTGCAAAACGTCTTTGTGAATAACTAATACTCTAAATATTACTACCAAATCTGCTACTACTGTATTAAAGTAACTCAGTACTCGATCAGTGATTTTGCCAGCTATATATGCGGATAGTCTCACTTCCGCTTTTGTCTATGACAGGTGACTTAATTCCACACACTCATAACACCATCACACTTATGAAAATAAGTATAAATATAAAATTGCAAGACGGTATCGTCGCGGAAATCTGGAAGTTACAAGACCCAGAACTCACCAAAGACATCCACAGGATCTTGTAAGATATCTGGAAGACCGTGAAAATTCCCGACTACTGGAAAACTGTCCTGATACACCCACTTCAGAAGAAAGGTGACAAGATTGACCCGAACAACTACAGAGGAATATCCACACTACCGGTCACATACAAGATAATCTCTAAAGCTTTACTAAACAGACTAGAACGCCAGACCGACCACTTCATTGGGGAATACCAAGCAGACTTCCGTAAAGGGCGGTCTTGTGCTGAACAAATTTGGAAACTGAAAATGATTTTACAACACAAACAGAACCTGATCATTACCTTTGTCGACTTCAAAAGGCGTGCGACTCTATCGACTGGAAAACTCTCTTCAAAATTCTAGCAGAATACAAAGTAGACAACAAAACACGGTCTATCATAGAGCAAACCTTGACCAACACGACCTCCAAAGTAAAGTACTCTGGGAAACTATCAGAGCCCTTTAAAATTTTCACAGGTGTCCGACAAGGAGATGGCCTCTCACCTCTTCCTTTCAATCTAGTGTTAGGTAAGGTAATAAAAGAATGCGAAACACCACAACAGGGGATAACCCTAGGAAACCTACAGATTAAATGCCTGGCTTTTCCAGACGATTTGGCGATTGTCACGAAAGGTATAAACGAAACAAAAGACGCTATTGAAAAACTACACGAAATCGCTTCTAAAAATGGACTACAGATCTCTTACGAAAAGACACAGTTTATGAGCCAAACTCTCATCTCTGAACACAAAGTACGGCACTATTTACAAAACGGCAAACTTCAAATACTTTGGTGAAACACTACAAATGAGCGGACATAACAGAGACTCAAACGAAGGAAGAAAAACTAAACTGGACAAGGCATACTAAGTAGTGTGGAATCATTACAACAAGAAGTCTATCTCACAAAAAGCTAAATTACGCCACTACGACACGGTGGTGCTCCCCGAAGCATTATATGCAGCAGAGACCACACTAATCCTAGGGCATACACGTATCAAACAACTAGAAAAAGTAGAACGGAAAATACTTAGGAAAATATTTGGCGCAAATAACAACAATGGAATATGGATCAAGAAACCTACAAAGAAATTATACAAACATACGGAGACAATCACAGAAAAGATTAAAAACGCAGACTACAATTCTGTGGACACCTATACAGAATGCCATCACACAGACTAACCAAACAGATCTTTGACTGGGTATCCACTAGAACTAACAAATGGGTGGCAGAGGTTAAAAACGGCCTGAACCAACTCGACATAACAACACACACAATAAACGACAGAATAAAATTCAGAAAGGTCATTAAGAAAAGCAAAATACATGATATAAACTGTGACAAACGAACACGCATAAAATGGACCGAAGAACGCAAGCAAGATCACAGTCGGAAGATGAAAGAAATATGGGCAGCCAAAAAGGCAATCAAGATGAAGCCGAAGACACGAAGCCGACAAGAAGCATGGACAGAGGACCGGAAACAGAAACACAGCGAGCGGATGAGGGAAGTTTGAGCAGCAAGGAAGGCAGCAAAAGGAATTGGCCATGTAGTTTAGTCCAACGGCGCTCTTTAACGGCAAAAGACCAATAATAATAATAATAATAAAATTGCAACAAAATTTATACGACTACTTAGATCTATATTATTTCTCTGGTTTGACTGAATGGTTGTACATCAACGTAGCTACAGTGGGTTTTTCTCAGAAATATTCTGAATGTTTAAAATGTTATAATTTTTCTGAAACTATTAGATAATCCCGATGCACAAACTGATAAGCAGACAAATACCGTAACACGAAAAGGCTCTAGTATGGTCACTACTCCTGTGTATGAATCCAAATGATTCTAATGTTGCTCTCATTGATATAGTATGCACCGGCGTGACTCACTGTTAAACTGGCCTCCAACACAAAGTTAAATAACAAAGCGATGACAATGAATTAGAAACAATTGAAAAATAACAAGGTGATGGCAACGAAAGAGAGAATAATTAAACAGCTTCTCTCATTAATCTATAGCTGCACCCCAAACCAAAGTTAAATTACAAGGTGATGACAACGAATTAGAAAACAATTTGACAATAACAAGGTGATTACAACTAAATAGCCGCGCGGAGTGGCCGCGTGGTTCAAAGCGCTATGTCACTGACTGTCTGATCCCTCCCGCCATAGGTTCGAGTTCTCACTCAGGCATGGCTGCGTGTGTTGTTCTTAGGATAAGTTAGTTTCAGGTAGTCTAAGTAGTGTGTAAGTCTAGGGACCCATGTCCGAAGCAGTTTGGTCCCTTAGGAATTCACACACACTTGGATATTTTTGAAAAACGAAATAGAGAATACTTGAACAGCTTCCCTGCTTAATATATAGTTGGTCCCCGCAACAAAGTTAAATAACATGATGATGACAACGAATTAGGAAGCAATTGAGGCTGATCCCCAAAACAAAGTTAGTTAACAAGGTGATGACAACGAATTGGAAAATAATTGAACAGCTACTCTCAAGGAAGTTATATAACAGGGTCATAAAGAATTAGAAAACAGTTGAGTAATGGTCGCAAAAGGAAAGTTAAATAACAAAGTGATGACAACGAATTGGGAAAGTGTGGAATACTTTGTCAGCAACGCAGCAGAGTTCCTTTTCTTGTGTTAAACGTTGCTACCAAGTGTCTGACTGCGAGTGATAGTGTTTGTACTTAGAATGTAATACCATTACGTTTTAGTATTGCTAATATTCTGAAATGAACAATTTGGTCACAACTATATACGACGTCTCCAGTTTAGCGTTTAGTTCCAATGTAAGCAGATAATAAAGTGCTGAAAATAGTGCCTACCAACACAGATGTGTCAGTGGGATTTCTTTCAGTCTCACCCGTGGCCTATCTCTAGTTCTCCCAAACCGGCAGTTGTTTTCGACGCTGCAGGAAGATGCAAAGACGGCAAAGATTTCATAAACGATCAAATTAATTATAAAGTTTGAGTTACTGCATCTGCTTCTCTGGTCCACCTTTCCGATCGACGAAACCTCTTAATACTCTTTATAAAGGATATTGAAATGGGAATCTTCTGCTCTGATATACGAACACAGTTTTTAAACACAATAATGGACTACCATGTAGAGCTTTATTTGATTAGCATGTCCTCAGTTTATTGATAGTTCACTATCAGATTTAACTTCTGGTTTGGTCCTAGCATTCAACGCTATTAACAACAGTTAATTAGTAAACTGTTTTATAATCTGGGCATCCGCTGCTGTTGGAAGACATGACGTTGGGATGAATTCCTGTAACAGCTGGTAAAATTTCTGTTTGATGGAAACACAACCGATTTAGCGGCCTAAATTGGCACCATCAGGCGCCACCTACTTGGTAAAAGAAGCGTCACAAGGACGCAAAACCAGCTGTGTTTTCAATAAACAGAAATTTGACCAGCTCTTAGCAAAATTATTCCAAACGTCAAGCGGCTGATTAGTTCCCAGTCCTCCTTCTCAAGACGAAACCTCGGTAGACAATTCCTTTCTTTAACAATGTTCGCAACACAGCTGCGATTCACAGTCATTCCTCCGTCAAAATGTGCCACTTTCTGCTTCACACGCAGTCCTTGTTGAATCATTCACCTTTTGCACAGGACTGGTCAGTTTAAATACTTTGTTAAGTCTTCACAATAATCCGTCTTGTGTGTCGTTCTTGTTAATCAATCTTTAATAATGAGTCACACTTCGCTGGTATTCTTTCTTGCAGTCTTCTCTCTTGCTATCTTCTCCACTGTGAACTTTTAAAATTTGAATCTATTCTTACGAATATCGGTAATTCATGGCAACAAACCCGCTGTGATCATGTGCTAACAATTTCTTTCTTTTGCTAGTCTTTGTTCTCTCAAATCTTTTCTGTCTCATATTACTGTTTCACTACTGTAATTCTCTTCTTCGCGTTACACTTTCTCGCTGTTACCACAAATAAAACCACCTCATTCCCACAAAATATCGCTCTTTCAACCTAACGTCCCTTTGTAAGTAGCCTGTTTACGTGTTTGTACGTTGAAGCGCTTTAGTATGCGTTAATATCACTGACAGCGCTGTGCGCCCTCTGTAAGAGACTCTGTGGCTGGTCGGACTCGCAGTTAGGAGTGAACTGCCAGCAGTGATGGAGATTGGAAGTTTATAGTTAGCAGTGATGGAGGTTAGAGGTCTGAAGCATTAGCGCGGGCGGACGGTCTGGACGTGTGTCCGTCATCGTCGTCGTCGTCGTGGTTTTCAGTCCTGAGACTGGTTTGATGCAGCTCTCCATGCTACTCTATCCTGTGCAAGCTTTTTCATCTCCCAGTACCTACTGCAACCTACATCCTTCTGAATCTGCTTAGTGTATTCATCTCTTGGTCTCCCTCTACGATTTTTACCCTCCACGCTGCCCTCCAATACTAAATTGGTGATCCCTTGATGCCTCAGAACATGTCCTACCAACCGATCCCTTCTTCTGGTCAAGTTGTGCCACAAACTTCTCTTCTCCCCAATCCTATTCAATACTTCCTCATTAGTTATGTGATCTACCCATCTAATCTTCAGCATTCTTCTGTAGCACCACATTTCGAAAGCTTCTATTCTCTTCTTGTCCAAACTATTTAGCGTTCATGTTTCACTTCCATACATGGCTACACTCCATACGAATACTTTCAGAAATGACTTCCTGACACTTAAATCAATACTGGATGTTAACAAATTTCTCTTCTTCAGAAACGCTTTCCTTGCCATTGCCAGCCTACATTTTATATCCTCTCTACTTCGACCATCATCAGTTATTTTGCTCCCCAAATAGCAAAACTCCTTTACTACTTTAAGTGCCTCATTTCCTAATCTAATTCCCTCAGTATCACCCGACTTAATTAGACTACATTCCATTATCCTTGTTTTGCTTTTGTTGATGTTCATCTTATATCCTCCTTTCAAGACACTGTCCATTCCATTCAACTGCTCTTCCAAGTCCTTTGCTGTCTCTGACAGAATTACAATGTCATCGGCGAACCTCAAAGTTTTTATTTCTTCTCCATGAATTTTAATACCTACTCCGAATTTTTCTTTTGTTTCCTTTACTGCTTGCTCAATATACAGATTGAACAACATCGGGGAGAGGCTACAACCCTGTCTTACTCCCTTCCCAACCACTGCTTCCCTTTCTTGTCCCTCGACTCTTATAACTGCCATCTGGTTTCTGTACAAATTGTAAATAGCCTTTCGCTCCCTGTATTTTACCCCTGCCACCTTTAGAATTTGAAAGAGAGTATTCCAGTCAACATTGTCAAAAGCTTTCTCTAAGTCTACAAATGCTAGAAACGTAGGTTTGCCTTTCCTTAATCTTTCTTCTAAGATAAGTCGTAAGGTCAGTATTGCCTCACGTGTTCCAGTGTTTCTACGGAATCCAAACTGATCTTCCCCGAGGTTGGCTTCTACTAGTTTTTCCATTCGTCTGTAAAGAATTCGTGTTAGTATTTTGCAGCTGTGACTTATTAAGCTGATAGTTCGGTAATTTTCACATCTGTCAACACCTGCTTTCTTTGGGATTGGAATTATGGAGATGGAGATGTGTCCGTCATGGAGATGTAATATTGTTGACGATTATATACTTTTGGAACTGGATGTCACGGACGATTGTATAAGTTTTTGAACTGGATGTCACATGATTAAGGTAAAAATCTGCTAAATACATTGTTGGCTCTGCAACAAACTCTTTCCTTTGCTAACCACCTGCCTATTAGTAGTTAGAGCGTACGGTAGTTAGAATCATTTTATTTAGCTGGCTGTATTGGTGCTTGCTGTATTGCTGTACTTCGAGTAATGAAGATTTTCTGTGAGGTAATAACTTATAAAATGTATGGGTTATTATTAGGATTTCTTCTAATTCACGGCCATTCTTCTGAGTTAATTTTAAAGCAGTCAGATCGCGTTATCTTTGAATATTGTGGGTAATTAATGAATAGGAGAAGTTTGAGTTGTGTTTGTCAGGATAAATTCTGTAGATCAGAAATGAAATGATAAAAAATATAGCAAAGTGACACTTACATTCAATTTCACTCGGCAATCTCAGAATTAAATAACGTAAAAGTTCCATCTTCACAGTTATTTCAATTTAAGTAAAAAAAAAAAATTAAACAAAGAAGTTTCACCTCCTGCCCGCCTTTACCCTACCACATCCCAACTTCATCTGTCATAACATCAGCATCTTGATCCTCTTTGTTTCATTTCATCGTCCATCCGTTACTACTACGAAAGGAACACCTTCTCACAAAATACAACTTACTGATTAAATATTCTATGGTTATCAGTCGAGCCGAGGCGTGGTTCTATGGCAACGTTTCGACACGTTTTCTTTTCGTCATCTACAAGCTAAGACTTCGTGTGAAGATGACGAGTAGGAAACGCAAGGACTTCGCCTGCGGATGACGAGTACGGAATTGTCGAAACGTTGCCGAAGAGCGACGCCTTGACTCGGCTGCTAACCCGAGAAAATTTTATCATCGAGATTCGATGAGAAAGCCTGTATCCCATAAAATACACCTTATTTACCACTAGCAAACTGACATGTCCCTTCCGCCCATCTTCAATGTAGCGCATCCCATTATCAACCGTCCATCTACATTTCTCGCTTACATCTTAATAAAAATTAGCACTGATCTTTAATTCCCGTATCACACAAGGTAGTCCCTTTTGCATAAAAGTTACTTACGCCAAAGTTACGTAGAACGTAGCAACGTATTACCACAATACACTGAATTCGTTTACATTTATGTTAACAAAATAATAAATGATAAACAAATTACAATAAATCATCGTTATGTATATCCTCTATCATATCAAATACGCTGTGTTAGTTTGTGGTGGAGAAAGGCGACATATACGGACATGTCCATTGTAAACACTGATTGTAAATGCTTTATATCTGCCAGACCTTTGTGTAATATGTTACTTTTATCCGTTAATATGACAACTGTGGCATGACATTCTGTTTCATAATGAACACGTTTTGTAGCCAAAAATTTTGAAGACCATAAGGTGACAGCAAAGTCTGTCGAAACACTGTTGGACAAAAACCCCATTTCGTAATAATTCACAGTTACTATTTCTGGTCTGAATACTGAGTCAACCAATGCATACTGACCTTCTGAAAGCAAGGGTGCAGCTCCAAAACACCACGTTGGGATACTTCTGAATCTATTTTTATTAAAAATAACTGTCTCTCTCAAGCTTTTGTGCCGGTCTGGACTATCCCAGTTTGGCACACAGCAACTCTTTCCCTTTGGAACTGACGGATCTCATCGATCGACTTAACGCGTTAACTTCCCGTCTCCTTGGGTACCAACATTACTTCTCGCATCATTAGTTGTACATATTTGCTCAGAGCTTCCCATCACACCACATAGTGGTGTACTGTAAAATGCTCATAATGAGCATTAATGCTTCTTCTAGAAACAGAACTAGTATATGAAATTGGGCTTTATCGACGTGTGTTCTACTGCTGCCATATCACAGAACACTCTGCTCTGTATCCCACTATACACCACAGTTCAACCTTTAGTCCTTCCTGGACCTCCAATAGGCCAGCTAGGTACTGTAATCGAGTGTAAGACTCAACTGCTCATGCACTGCACGGTGCATTCCTCCCTGTAAAGCTGTCACATTTAGTCTAGGACCTAATATGCCATCCGCTAGCGATTGTAAAAGTCTCACTACTGTTATTCTTAGAGCCGTTAAATTCAATGGGGTTTGTACCATGTTTAAATCCGGACTGACTGTTCCTATGGTTGTTTATACATGCCATGTTAGTTCTGTTGTCAGTTCCCGTATTGCTCAAGTGTTACTTAATATATCTTGTTCCAAGACCGTCAGTTCCGCGGTATGACTCTGTAATGCGTGGGGTGGTAGATCCATTACCTGGCGCTTTTGTTTTCTTAGTCACTCATACAAGACATGTAAACTCCGGTACTATCCTCGTATCATATTACACTGGATAGAATGACTACAGGAATCAGCGAATTTAATCATTTTTTATAATGATGTAGCAATATAGGTTGCACTGTATTTCAAACACATTTTAACAAGAGAATAAGAGAGGCAAATTGCTTACTGAACCAATAAATATCATTTAAGTTAAAATGGGGGTCTTATTACTTATTAATATACATTGGATGTATATTAATGTACCACTTACAATAATCAAGAAAGCTAAATATGCTCTTGAAAATATCCATAAACGAAGAGATATGGACAATGAAAATGTCATTGACATACTTATTAAAAAGAAACAGACGAATGAGCATGATAAATTGGGCAGAAGACGGATATATCCAGTGAATTCTGTTACAGAAATTTTTTTTCTATTAATGTCAAGTTCGTGTTTTTACATTCATGTCATCTTCTGTATCCAGAAAATTTATAAAAACTTATTTGTTGTAAGTTGACCTTTCTTATGGTTTATGTAATTCATAAAATCTTCAATATTAAAATAAGATTTTTTTTTACCCTGAGCTTTAAGCAACACCGAATTTTACTAATTTGTGGGTGGAGGACCCCAACTCTCATTTTATTAAGGGATATTCCATTCCCCAAACCACACCCCCCAAATTAGACACTTCCCCTCCTCCCCCCCCCCCCCTTGACCGACTTGTAGAATCGCCCCTGACAATGACAGAATTCTTTTTTGGATGGCAATGCACCATGTCATCAAGCTGCAACTGTTTGCGATTGGTCTGGAGAACATTCTGGACAATTCAAGCGAACTATTTGGCCACCCAGATGGCCCGTCTTGAATCCCATCAAACATTTATGGGACATAATTGAGAGATCAGTCCGTGCACAAATCGTGCACCGGCTACACTTCCTCAACTATTAACAGCTATAGAAGAAACATACGTCACTATTACTGGAGAGGACTTTCAGCGACTTGTTGAGTGTATGGCTTGTAGTGGATAAACTAGTATGGAAGCTGTATCAAACCAGCCTTCGGATTGAAACCACACTAATAACAATCAACTAACTAAAAGAAGTGGAATCAAGGTGCAGAATAACAATGGATGAAAATTCGCCTGCTTTACGTTTCATTTACTCATGTACTGAAACAGGTGTATTGGGAGTTTTGTTATTTGCATTTCTGGAATTTGTACATACTATGGATGTCTCAAACGCTAAGCGACGATTCTGAACTGCATATTAATCGCTCGCAGTCTTTGGTCGGAGTAGCTACGTCACTGGAAGATGTGCTTGTTTTGTCATCACTAGCTTGGCAGCGAGGAGCGCGGGAGTTTTACCGTTAGAGGAGTAGTGGGACAGTCGCCGAGCAGAGGACTCGTGGCAGCGTACACTTAAAGTTAAGTAAAATGATTTGTGTTTGAATATAGTGAAACAGAGGAGAAGGATTAGATTAGTGATTTAGAATGAAATAAGATGTAATGGGATTAGAAAAGCATATGACGAGGAATGAAGATAGTATTTTTTATTTTTTTTTTTTTTTTTGCATTGAAGTCGCGCGTGGTTTGGAAATATTGTAGAATGAGACATCCGTATCATGGAAATTTTGATTTGTCATTACAGATTGCGTAATTTTCATGTTTATTAATTTTTTGTCTAACATTTTTGTGTCACTAAGTGTTTGGTATCAATGTTGCCCTTTGTCATTGTTAATGAGTGTTATAACATGGATCTAATACAACTAATAATATATCACATAGTTAAAAAATAATTTGTTAAAGAAATATTTCCTCTAAGAGCATTGTCCGCATCCTTGACCCAAATCATTTTTATTTAAAGAGTGTCGCACTCGCTGACGTGTATAAAATAGTTTACTTGTAGTCTGGAGCATTGCACAAAGCTCTCAGCAACTACAGATAGAAATTTGCAGTCAGAGAGCAGAGAGCAGCAAGCACTCCGTTTCCAAACATTTACATTACGAGCTAAGATATTTGCATTTCAGGATGAGTTTGCTGCTAAAATTATCAACGCACAGGCAGCATTTTATGAGCAAATTTGTGTGACAGATCATTAAATTACAATAGCCACTTCGTTTAATTAAAGAGATTAATAGTGAAGTTCAGGATTTAATCAGTTTGCATTTGTTTGGCTTCTGTCGCAGTTAATATGCACAAAGTCACCCAAATCTAAACTACAGCATAGTTATAACTAACCAATCTAGCCTGTAAGAGTTCAAAATCAAACGAAACGAATTTAGAAAGGAAACTTTCAGTACGTGTTTCTAATTTTTATTTATTGTTTGCGTAAACTGACCAAAGAGGGCACTATTTGATACTGAATCAGGGGCAATGCATATCCAAAAATATTAGAAAACCTCAATTTCTATGCATACTTAGGGTTAAAGTATGTGCATCTCAGATATTAATACGAGAACAATCGTAATTACCAACACAAGTAAAAACAGTGACAAATAATAATAATTAGCATTCTTATTCCTTTTAAGGTGGCGTCTCTCTTCAAATAGGTGCATCCGAACGATTCTCTCAGATTCTGTAGCCACGATATTCATCTTTTTCCACCTAATCTGTTCCCTACAGCGTTTCCTTCCTCTATCAGTCTTAGAACATTGTATCTAGGCCCTATCATGAAATCGTCTAAATATTCTAGCTAGCCGGTTAAAGTATGTTCCCAAATTCCTTATCCATAATGATTCGCTTTAGAAACGCCGACATTGATAATTTTTGCGCCCAGTTAATTTTTAACACTTATCGATATATAGTCTCATTTCGAATTCTCATTTCTTTTCTATTGTTGTCTTATTAACTCTCCATGGCTCCATTCTATACACGAGTTGTGGGATTATAAAACATTTAACACTTGGAGTATTAGTTTCAAGTTTGAATTACTGTTGGTAAAAAACGACTCATATTAAAAAAGGCACACCAAGACTGCTTAATTCTGTTATTGATTTCTTGGTTTATCATTGGTACAAGTACCGAAACATTTATATTTTGGAAAGCTTTCACTGGAGTATTGTTAATGGTTTATTTGGCTTTGCAGAAATTCATTTTGACGACAAAATCGTTCCAAATCCTTTTAATTTCTGCAGATAGGGTCTGTAGCTGTGATACATTTTCTGCCATTTCTAGTGTGTCGTCAGTACAGCGTATGTTATTAATCACTCCTGCACTGACTTATATACCTGGTTGTATGTCTGACATAGCTTGCCTGAACATTGCCTTCGAATAATAATTAAATAGGAATTGGGACAGAACACAGACTATCTTATTCTTCACATTTCTCGGATTAGATTTGACTAGAACTACTTTCCGTTGCAATAGACCCCTAATGAGGAGATACTCCGTTATTCACAACATCTCAAAAAACAAAGACACACAATAAACACTCACATAGCAAGATAAGTATGCTGATATGTTGAAGATAGCACGAAAAGTGTTGAAACATGTTTGGGTGAAAACATAATTCCTCACGAATGATATAACTTCCACACTTCTTAAGTGAAATGGTCCTTATGGATAATATAGAAGTAGAAAAAATTGAAATATTGGGTACCCCAAAAATATATAGACTATTTTTACGTTTGATTTCAAAATTCAAAGTGATGTGAACAAATGTAGAAAGTAGCCATTTATCGAAAATGTTCAAATTGTTAGCCATTGTGATCCAGACACACCTGATAACTCTGACCGATGGAATCCAACACGTTCCTAATCGTCGTAATTTACATTTTGGCACATTATTTTTCAATGTCTGCTTTGAACTCATTGATTGTAGCTGATATTGTGCTACAAACACTATGCTTCACATGCTCCCATAGGAACAAATCCATAAGGATCAAATGTGGTGAGCACTAACGGTATTCGGTACTGCCTATTCGTCGTGTATGTGTTCATTAAGGTAGGCTCTTAGGTCGCATTAGAAGTGGGGAGGTGCATCACCTTGCGAGGAAGAACTTTTTCCATCTCGAAATATCTCTTCGATTCATGGCATGCTGTATTCCTGTAGAAGCTTTAGTGAATTTCACCAGTCACTGTATGCTCAAAAATTAAAGGTACAATAAAACCAAATGCTGATAAACCACTCCACACTCTAAAGTCTTGTAGGTTCGCATGGTGTTCCACTGTCACGTGAGGATTCTCAGTAGCGCAGTAGATACAACTGTGATGATTAATTGCACCATTTAACGTAACAGTGGCCTTGTATGGGGATTACCTGACCTGTGAGCATCTTGTTTGATCCCACTTACAAAATTCAATTCACCGGTCATGATCATCCTCATTCTGAGCGTGAGGTAATCTATGAGATGAGACGCTCGTTTTTGGAACTTGTGTCTCACGAGCCACTTGTCGCACAGGTATTCTAGGAGATTGCTGAAACCTATGGATAACTTCTCTTTCTTTTCTGGGACCGGTGGATGATCGTGATCTTCCGGAATGGTTCTGCTGGGAATTCCGGAAAGTTTGTTCCTGCTCAGACTAATCTCGCAGATGATTAATAAATTTCCTGATTTGCATTTTGTGAATTATAAACTGATCCTTTCCATGGCAAACCAGCTTTGGCCCACAAAATCCAATGGAACTCGATAAGTAAATAAATAAAAGAAGAAAAGAAAAGGCAAAATGGGGACAAGATGAAGGAGAACTGCCAAACGGCGAACATCTGTGAATGAAAAGGAACTGAAGGTGTTTCGTGATCCTAGTTAGTCATTAAGGGAACACAATTATTACTTTTAGTGGAAAATGTAATCATAGGTATGAGGAGTAATCACTAGGGGAGAGTTACCATCTGTGTATCTTATAAGCTGACCGGACATAAAATAGGTCAACCCTCTGTGCACACACAGATGATTCGTTAACCTTTGCAGATGGTGCAGCCATCGAACCATGTGCTCAAACGCACTCTCACTGTTTTTACAGGAGTACAGGGCAGCAGTGAACAGTGAGACAGTTAGGTTTCTAGCGTACAGTGTTCTTAAACATGGATAAATGTAAGTGCGTGACAGAGAAGCAAAAAGGGGCAGTCTTATTTCGCCGTGCCCATGACACTTCCGTGTGAGAAGTTGCTGTATTCACTGGTGTTTCTGTGAGGGACCGGGACGCTTTCCAAAATCGCCTCCAGGCCGCACAGGAATTGCTGCAGGCAGTGAATGATGGTCCACACCAACCTGTTAGCGAGAGAACATTGCAAAGAGAACTCCTTGCAGTGAACATTGGGAGTCGGTCGCCTCGCAAGAGGCCATTTCTCACACAGACACAGAAAGACGACGACAGTAAAGTTCTTTGGGCTGGAAGAATCTGGGTCTGGTTTTTTGAATACTCCCCCATCTATTATGTCTCGACTGATCTGCAAAATCGCCTGGTTTGAACCCCACAGAAATTCTGTTCTTATCGACTCACTTCCTAAGCGAATCCAGACAACTGTAGAGTACAGGGTCAGAATTACACCGTATTTAAAGATGCTTGTAGTGATCAGGTGTGACTAATTTTTTGTTCGCTGAACTAATACTGCGTAAACACACGATGTCATAAAATAATGGGACGACGCATAGTTACTTTACCCTCTGGCTGACGTTTGATAACGCATCTCAGACGTATCTGCAAGGATGCGAGAAGTAATAGGATGACGTTTAATTTTAATTTATTCACTAGTTACTGGGGAAAGAAACGTGACCAAAAACATCTTAGTTTCAAACGTCAGCCATTTTATTAGTTTTTCTAATTGCCAAAAACCGTGCACAGTATCCTGTAGATTGAGATATCTGCCTGTTTTTTTTTTATTTCAGACAATACAGACACATCGCATTCTTGTACAGAGAAAAATTAACTCCCTGGATGGGAGGCTTAACGACGCATGAATTTCTTTAGAAAATCGTAACAAGTCCAAAAATCAACAATTAATGTGCAAAAAATTTACGTTGGTTCCTTCATTAGGTTTTCCAAAAAGAAAAAAGGTACAAATCGCTTGTAACAACTTGCTGGAAATGAATGAAACTACGGAAGCATGTTGCCAGAGGTCTTCTAGTCGTAAACAGGAAACTAAACGTCACGTCTGCCCGAAGGAGGGGACGTGGTCGACTCTGGGGAAATTCAGCAGTAGAGGACCTCTAAATTGTTCTCTACAGATGACCTCTAAATTGTTAAGCAGGAGGTTCAACTGCAAACCACATTTAACAGGGATACAATGCACGTAATCTCACACTCCACAGTAGCACCTTAACTATACTGGGGTGGTCTCTTGCCCGTCGACCAGCACATTGCGTTCCATAGACATCCGTACATCGGCGGCACTGTTTACTATGGTGACAAATCGAAACTGAAATAAAAGAATATAACATTGAAGGAGTGTAATCAGTCGATTGGTATACATACAGTATTTACGAAAACGAGGACACCGACTGGATAGGTAGCTAAAGAAGTAAACGGGAAAAAGCCAATGGCCTAGAGCGTTTTTGGTAAACGAAATAGTGTTTTCAGGACTTTCATTCCGATGTATCTGAAAAGAAGAGTTGACAATTGGGTTTCATTCCAATGCTCCGTTTATGAGAATTAGAGACTGACCTTGAATTCGAAAGCTTTTTTATTTATTTATTTTTGGGTCATTAGTCTTCTGAATGGTTTGGTGTGGCTACCGCGAAATCCTCCCCCGTGACAACCTCTCCACCTCAGAGTAGCATTTAACAAACTACGCCTCTGTTTTCCTCGATAATCCTTACCCTCTCCCGCTCCCTCTGGTGCCTTGGAAGTTACTCCGTGATGTATTAAAGGGTCCTACCATCCTGTCCCTTCTTCTTGACAATGATTTACGTGTCTTCCTTCCATCACCGATTCTGCGGAGAACCTCGACATTCCTTATCTTATCAGGCAACCCAATTTTCGGCATTCGCCCGTAGCACAACATCTCAAATGCTTCGATACTCTTTTTACCGGTTGTATCACAGCCAGTTTTTCATTATCGCACAGTGCTGTGCAGCAAACGTTCACTCTCAGAAACTTCTTCCTGAAATTAAGACCTATGTATTAATATAATTCTTTTGGCCAGGAATGCCCTTTTTGCCAGTACTACTCTGCTTTTGATGTCCTCCTACCTCTAGGTTATTTTGCTGCCTAGGTAGCAGAAGTCCTTAACTTCATTTACTTTTTGGTAAACAATCCTGCTCTTAAGTTTCTCTTTGTCTCATTTCTGCTGCTGCAAAGCTGGTACTTTCTGCCGATGATACAAGTATAGCTATAACACCCAACAGACAAGAATTAACTGGTGAAATTGTAAACGATGTTCTTCAGAAAATCGGTAAGTGGTTCTCTGCAAATGGGCTCTCATTAAACTTTGACAAAACACAATATATACAGTTCCACACAGTAAATGGAATAACACCTTTAATAAATATAGACTTCGATCAGAAATCGGTAGCTACGGTAGGATATTCAAAATTTCTAGGTGTATGCATTGATGAGGGGTTGAACTGGAAAAGACACACTGAACATCTGCTGAAACGTTTGAGTTCAGCTACTTATGCTGTTAGCGTCTGCAAATTTTGGCGATATACATCTCAGTAAATTAGCTTACCATGCTTATTTTCATTCTCTGCTTTCGTATGGCATCATATTCTGGGGTAACTCATCACTGAGTAAAAGTGTGTTCATTGCACAAAGCCGGCCGCGGTGGCCGAGTGGTTCTAGGCGCTTCAGTCCGGAACCGCGCGACTGCTACGTTCGCAGGTTCGAATCCTGCCATGGGCATGGATGTGTGTGATGTCCTTAGGTTAGTTAGGTTTAAGTAGTTCTAAGTTCTAGGGGATTGGTAACCTCAGATGTTAAGTCCCATAGTGTTCAGAGCCATTTGAACAATTTCATTGCACAAAAGCGTGTAATCTGAATAATTGCTGGAGCTTATCCTAGATCATCCTGCAGATACTTATTTAAAGTGCTAGAGAGCTTCATTGTAGCCTCACAATACATATATTCACATGAAATTTGTTATTAACACTCCGAACGAAATCAAAAGTAATAGCAGTGTAGATGGCTACAACACTAGGAGAAAGGATGATCTTCACTACTCAAGGTTAAATCTAACTTTGGCTCAGAATGGCGTAAACTATGTTGCCACAAAAGTCTTTGGTCACTTACCTTACAGCATCAAAAGTCTGACAGATATCCATATAGCATTTAAAAGGAAATTAAAAGAAGTTCTTAATGGCAACTCCTACTCATTACATGAATTTTTGGGTATAGTAAGTGGGTAAATTCCGCAACCCCCACCAAAAAAAAAATTAAGTTTTATGTAATACTTTGCACGTTCCACATCATTACGAAGTGTCGTATTCATGATCTATGGAACACGTACTAAAATAATCTATTTCTTTCGTATTTCTTTGATTTACTCTCAATCCATATTCTGCACTCATTAGACTGTTCATTCTACTCAACTGATCCGGTAATTCTGCTTCACTTTCGCTGAGGCTAACAATGTCATCAGTGAATCTATCACTGATATCCTTTGACCTTCAGTTTTAATTACACTTTTGAACCTTTCTTTTATTTCCGCCACGGCTAGTTTGATGTACAGATTAAATAGTACAGTCGAAAGACTAAATCCCTATCGTACACCCTTTTCAATCCGAGCTGTTCGTTCCAGGTTTCTCACGTTCATTGTTCCCTCCTGGATCTTGTACGTCCTGTACATTACAGGTCTTTCCATTAGCTTATTCTATTTTTCTCAGAATTTAGAACGTTTGCAGCATCGCACGCTTTTTCCAGGTCAACAAATCCTGTCTGCTCATCTAAGAACGGAAAAGTATTAGGAGAGACAGGGAAGTGATCAAATGTATGGAAAGCAGACCGAAGTGGAAGTCGTAGTTGTCATTGTAATGGAAATTGAATTGAACTGGGATGGATATGCAGATGAAGAAAGATGGGTCTTTTAAAAGCAGAATAACTTCTCTCGTCCCATTATGTACGTTGCAGATCTTATTACAGAGAAGCTACACGGTCCAGTCACATTAACGTGACTACAGCCTATGTTCGTCATCAACTTGCAATAACTATTCACAGACGGCAGGTGGCAGCACTAGCAGTGGAGGGAATGTTAAGTGTTATTGGGTGACACGGACATCGGTGCAGTCGTTGACGTATTGCGGAAAAATAGCCATTTATCTGGCGGTTTAAAAGGCTTGATCATTGGCTTTCAGGTCAAGGATAGAAGAATTTTCAAAACAGCTAAGTTTGTGTGCCACCATGGTTAAAGTAAACTGTGCGTGCAAAATGGTGCTACCCAAATCTGTGGTGTCCCGCGGGCCGTAGATGACAGGGGTAAACGTCGGTTGTGGAGATGTGTTCTGTCGAACAGACGTGCAACTGTACAGCAAGGGGCTACCAGCAGTGTTTCCACAAGGACGTCTACTGAGGGGAAACAGGCGGACTTTCCAGATCTGACATGTTCTACGGTCCGTCGGAGTTATTGCCATGGTGTGAAACGTGTGAAAGCAAAGGCTCAAGGTCATAGGTTGGAGCGTTGTGGTCTCACTAAAATTTTTAACGTTTCCCTGGGATTCCCTGGGCGATCTCATCATTACGAAAAACACAATAAATCAACAGAAGTGTGCAACAATCCATGGAGACCGTGTCCACCTGAACATGCACTTTGTTTATCCTCAGCACGATGACGTCTACTAACAAGACTAAGCAACGGGTCATACGGCTCACAGCTTACGTGCATGGTTCGAAGAGCACCAGCCACATTATTACGACTGGACCGTGTATTCTGAAGACGTCATTTAGACAGATGGAATAATAGTTCTTGTTTCATTCAGAAGACTGGTTCACTGCAGCTTTCCATGCAAGTCGATCATGTACAAGCCTCGTTACACATTAACAACCTGTGCATTCTACATTCTGCATCCCTCTTTACAGTTTTTACCCCACACAGTCCCCACCGTCACAAGAATGTCAAGTCTTTGATGCTTCAAGCTGGCTCCAATCTAGCGATACTATTTTGATCCCAGAGGGGCAACAAATTTCTTTTTTTTTTTCCAGTTACATTCGGTACCTCTTCATTAGTTATTGAATTTACCCATCTAATCTTCAGCATTCTTCTGTACCAATGCATTTCCAAAGATTCTGTTCTCTTACTGTCTAATTTATTTGTCGTCCGCATATCACTTCACCGAGCGAGGTGGATCAGTGGTTAGCACACTGGACTCGCATTCGGGAGGACGACGGTTCAGCTCCGCGTCCGGCCATTCTGATTCAAGTTTTCCGTTATTTCCCTAAAATCGCTCCAGGCAAATGCCGGGATGGTTCCTTTGAAAGGGTACGGCCGACTTCCTTCCGTAATCCTATGAGACCGATGACCTCGCGGTCTGGTCACCTCTCCCACCACAACCCAACCCAACCCCGTATCACATCAGTATAATCTTACACTCATTAGAAATATTTTCAGGAAATACTTTCTAACACTTAAATATACACTCAGTGTTAACAAATTCTACTTGGCCGTCACCAATAATTTTTCCACCGAAATGAAAATACTCTTCTAGTAGCGTTCATTTCATAATTTGATTACCTTCGCTTCACCGTATTTAATTCCACTACATTCCATTAATGTTGTGTTACTTTTGTTTCTGTTCATTAGATAAACTGATTTCAAGATACTACCCTTTCCATTCAATTGACCTCGCCGGCCGGTGTGGCCGTGCAGTTAAAGGCGCTTCAGTCTGGAACCGCGTGACCGCTACGGTCGCAGGTTCGAATCCTGCCTCGGGCGTGGATGTGTGTGATGTCCTTAGGTTAGTTAGGTTTAATTAGTTCTAAGTTCTAGGCGACCTCAGAAGTTAAGTCGCATAGTGCTCAGAGCCATTTGAACCATCAATTGACCTCCTAGATCCTTTTGCGTCTGTCACATACTTATAATGTCATAAGCAATTATAAAATCTTAATCTTTCCTCCCTGAACTTTAATTCTTCTAAATTTTCCTTTGTTTGGTTTAAGCTTGCTCTGCGTTTGGACTGAATAATACTGGGATTTCACGTCCTTCTGAGTTTCTGCTTCCATTTCAGGTCTTTCGACGTTTTATAACTGCAGTCTGGTTCATGTTAGTCTTGGACAAACTTGTCACTCCTATTTTCCATCTGGTACCTTCAGATTATCAAACAATGAATTCCAATCAGCAGTACTATACTTTTCCTCTAAATCTGAAAATGATATATCTTTAGGTTTTGCTGTCTTCAGTCTGTTTTCTACTCTAAGTAGCAAAACAAATATTGCCTCGAGTTTCTCAAATTTCTCGGAAAAGAAATCAGTCCTCTCCAAAGTCAGGTTCGTTCCGTTCTTCTGTAAATAATTTGCAACAATGACTCATTAACCTCATTTTCCTGCAATATTCTCATCTTTAAGCACTTGTCTTTGGAATTGCGATTGTTATATTCTTCACGAAAATAGGATATTTCGCTGTTAATAATAGATTTCGATGTACATAATAGATATGATACGGCACTATGCGTAGATATTTACCCTGAATTTATTTCATACATTGGTGGTGACTTTACTCTCTTCAAATGGCTCTGAGTACTATGGGACTTAACATCTATGGTCATCAGTCCCCTAGAACTTAGAACTACTTAAACCTAACTAACCTAAGGACATCACACACATCCATGCCCGAGGCAGGATTCGAACCTGCGACCGTAGCAGTCGTGCTGCTCCGGACTGAGCGTGACTTTAACGTTAAGTGAAGACATAGTTTCATCACAAGGGTAGCAATTCGATCTAAACATAAAGTGCAAGGGCTATTCAGAAAGTAGGGAACGATCGGCTGCGAAATGGAAATCACGGAGGAAACAGTTAGCCACACCTTCCAGCTGTTTCTCTACACAGTCCCCGCCCCAACTTAGAGATCTGCCGTAGCCTTGTACCAACTCTCCAAAACCCTCGTCGCAGAAGGCAGCCGCCTGTGCTTTCCGACAATTCTCTACGCACGGTTGCAGCTCGTTGTCTGCGCCAAAATGTTCTCTTTATAGTCAGCGGTTCATTTGAGCAGAGATGACAGTCATAGAGAGCTGTACGGTGGGTGATCAAACCCTTCCCATCGAAAACGTTGCATGAGCGCCCGAGAGCTGCCATTAAGAAATAATTGTATGAAAGTTGCTTTATGTGGGGCTACATGAAATTAGGCGAAATCTCTCGCCTGGCACGTATATTTGGTAGGAGATACTATTTTCGAGGCACCTTGACGCCTCACTGTACGCTCAGAACTGACACGAGAGACGTGACGCTATCTGCGGGCATACTAAAGGCACTACCCAACACATGTGTGGAAAGATTCTTCGGATTAACACATGTGTGGAAAGATTCTTCGGATTTTCACCGTGTTTTCCATTTAGTTACCGATCATTCCTTACTTTCTGGATAGTCCTAGTACTTCCCACAGAAATCGAAATTATTAGCGCACACATGTATTTTCACCCGAAATGACTATCATAATGCCCCACTAACAACAAAATGCTGAAAAAAAAAACAATTAAACCCAATCGTAGCTACTTGTAAAACGTTTCCATATCTGTGGCTATACTATGACAGAGAGTCTAGCAAAACACGTTTGTCCTCCAGTTGTTCAGCCGAAAGAGTGTCGTACAAATGGATGGCGACTAGCGGTCGCGCCTTGGAAGGCAAGGAGAGGAAACTGCCCAGAGAGGTATTATGTGCCCGTCACCGGCTGCCTATCTTTAGGGACAGCTCGGCCTGATATAAGAACAACCAATGGCTGAAATCGGAAAGCGTCATGTGGCGTCACACCGTTTGTTTGAACTCTGGAATCCGTTACGTGAGGCCCCTCACTCGCTAACTGATGTGATTTTTATCTTGAATGCCAAATTTACGAAAGAGTTGTTAAAGGGTTGGATCGCAGCTAAATATTTGTGAGAGCCGTGGCTATAAATTATGGGTGCTACTCTTTTCAGTCACAACAATATCATCTGTGCTCTCAGGCTCCTGCCTATCCACATCATAGGAAAGCGTGACATGTTCGGAAATAAACAAATATTTGTTATAGGGAAGAATGTAAATGTAATTTAAGCTGTACTCTTAGATTTATGCCAAACAGCACCCTCGGAGATCACGACATATTCAGAAAAAAAAAAACGATCAAAGGACAAGAAGGAATACAAAAGTCGTTGCTGGTTGTTTCACTCGCTGCAATTTCATCTTTCCTATCTTAATCAGTCTGAAGTCAACAACGGAAGAAACTCATCACTGAGTGAGCACGCTCTTTTATGTAAATAACATCAAATGTTGCAGAACATACCACTGTAATGTGAATAAGAGATGGAGTAAACATATTACACTCTGGTGGACGTTGTGGCGTCAGAAAGGGCATCCGGCCACAAACGGTCACTATCACTGCCGCAATCTATATAACAATGCCGACCCGTAGAGAAACAGCAGGGACAAGAAAAATTTAGCAGGTAGCTTGCGTAAGAATTACCTTTACCATAGTTCATTATTACGATCAAAAATACTGCAAGGTACTTACACTGGGCCCGGTATCTTATAGGATCCTCTGCTGATTTCATTTTTTCATTGTTGAGAACTACCCACTAGCATTCTGTTAAGTTCACTTTTTCAGACAATATTTTGCCTAATGCCCTGTTTGAATCCAGCAAAAATCTCTGTAATTTTCTTGAAGCAACAATCTACGGGCTGTCACGTACTTGAAATGCAGCTGTACCAACACAGCAGCTGTACCAACGCAGCTTCATTCCTCTACCCTTTTCGGTTCATACAGCCATCGTCATTGAAGGGCTCAACAATGCATTAAATACAATATAGCATACACATAGAATTATAGATAAATGTTCTGAAAACTTGTAGTTGTATTGGTATTTACAAAGCTGGACATGGTGATTTATACATACATATAAGTACAGTGGCACCTCGCTAAGAACTTGCTCTTTTCTTGGATTATAGTAACTTACATCAGACGATCACTCACAAACTGTAAATATGATAATCTTCAGGTTACATCTTATATCATGGAAAAGTGCCAAAGACAATCTAAACAGAACTGAAAAAGGCATATGACCATTAAGGCCAAAGGAGTGTGGTCAAGAACAACAATAGGCTGTGTAGTCTGCTACTCAATGTCAACAAATACGGCGTATATATGTCGTTAATAATCAGTACATACTAATGCGGTTAAAGAAAACAATCGCCTACAGTGAATGCAGTGTATTAATACTGCAATTTGTCCTTCTAAAATAAGTGAATAAATTAACAAAAATTTTCTACATAAAATCCCCATTATCTAAAATGGTCTCTTTTTAGACCACTAATTGACTAATAATATAGTTCATTCTGCAAACAGAATGAAGTAGTTTAAGAGTATCCAATATTTTAGCTAGGAAATACATCACGTATTATTTGATCAGCTGGTCGAAAATGATGTAGACTAAGATTACAAAAGTCATGAGATACCTCCTAATATCGTGTCGGACCCCCTTTTGACCGGCATAGTGCAGCAGCTCGACGTGGTGTGGCATGGACTCAGCAAACTGGAGCTACCTTGCAGAAATATCTAGCCATGCTGCCTCTACGGCCGTCTATAATTGCGGAAGTGGTGGCAGCGGAAGGTTTTATGCACATCTATGGCCCATAAATATTTGATAGTGTTTATGTTGGGCGACCTGGGTGGCCAAATAGTTCACTCGAACTGTCTACAGTGTTCTTCAGCCAGTCTTGAACAATTATGGCTCGGTGACGATTCCATCATTGCTTGGGAAAATGAAGTCCAAAATGACAGCAAATGGTCTCTAAGTAGCCAAACGTAACGTTTCCAGGCAATGATAAGTTCAACTGGCCCAGAGGACTCAGTCTATTTCGTGTACACATAGGCCCCACCTTTGTGGAACCACAACCAGCTTGCACAGTGCTTAATTGACAACTGGGTCCACCGTGCGAGGTGCTACAGTGCTTCAGCCAAATGACGAGATATTTCCTTTGGAAGGGCATGGCCGATTTCCTTTCCCATTCTTCCCTAGTCCTATGGGACTGATGTTCGAATGGTTGGTTGGTTGGGACCAACGAACCAACCAACAAGGTCGGTTCATGGCTTCGTGGGACCTGCACCACATTCGAATGCTACCATCAACTCTTACCAACTGAAACGGGACTCATCTCACTAGGCTACGTCTTCCAGTCGTCTAGGGTCTAATCGATATGATCACGAGCCTAGAAGAGGCGTTGCAGGCGATGTCTTACTGTTGGCAAAGACACTCGCATCGGTCGTCTGCTGCCACAGCCCATCAGTGTCAAATTTCAACGCCCCACATTGATTTCAGCTTGTCTCTTAGCACTGACAACACTAACCAAACGCCGCTGCTCTCGGTCGTTAAGTGACGGTCGTTGGCCACTGCGATGTCCGTGGTGAGAGTTAATTCTTCGTATTAGATATTCGGCACACTCTCGACATAGTGGAATAATGAATTCCATAACGATTTTTCTGAAATGGAATATCTCACACATCTAGTTCCAAGTCCCATTCCGGGTTCAAAGTCTGCTAATTGCCATCGAGCGGCCATAATCACGGTGGAAATTGTTTTACATGAATCAAATGAATACAAACGACAACGCCACCAATGCAGTACCCTCTCTATTTGTGTGCGCGATATTACGTACATCACTGTATTTTATATCGCTATCCCATGACTTTTGTCACCTCAGTGTACTTCTGTGCTTTGCTCTTTGTCTGTCAATAAAACGAGTGTTACATTACCTATGAAGTTAACGTTCATCATACCTCTAAGAATACATGGCTATAAACCTATTAAAGGATAGCCTCACAGTGCTAACTTGTTATTTTTAAAATGAACCATGGACCTTGCCGTTGGTGGGGAGGCTTGTGTGCCTCAGCGATACAGATAGCCGAACCATAGGTCCAACCACAGCGGAGGGGTATCTGTTGAGAGGCCAGACAAACGTGTGGTTCCTGAAGAGGGGCAGCAGCCTTTTCAGTAGTTGCAGGGGCAACAGGCTGGATTATTGACTGATCTGGCCTTGTAACACTAACCAAACCGGCCTTGCTGTGCTGGTACTGCGAACGGCTGAAAGCAAGGGGAAACTACGGCCGTAATTTTTCCCGAGGGCATGCAGCTTTACTGTATGGTAGCATGGAGAGCTGCATCAAACTAGTCTCAGGACTGAAGACCACAACAACAACAACAACAACAACAGTCAGGGCCTAAGAATAGGCTAAAGAAATCCTACACACTTACAGGTGAAGGTCTGCATGATTTCGAATTTTCGGTTATGAATAGCAAGGTCGATGAAGCACGTTAGAAAACATAGTCCCCCTACACAAACCATTAAATAGCAGACATTTACATTGTAATGAGTTGCGTAAACATAATTTTACTAAATTTCACAAAACAGCATTTCAGTATCTAGAGCGCGTGTGCCAAGCATCATAGACCCATGCCAAGTAAAAGAAATTTAACTGTCCAGTTATCTTCAAAAGGTACAAATACTGAAGTATTTTTGACAGTGATTCCAAATCTGCAGCAAAATTAGTTAATAATTAGGTATTTTTCACTTGTTGCTTAAAAATAATAGAAGATGAAACAAAGTGCAGAATGGGAACTCGGTCCATGATGCTTGTGTCTCGAGGTCTATGTACTGTAATATTGGTGTGTATAGCTTCAATGAGACTACATTTATGTGACTCATGTTAAAGGAGTAAGTTACTACGTAATGTTTACTGTAGTAGGATAAAATTTTTTATAACCTGCTTAGTGTGTCTGGCGATAAATACTACGGTTTCTGACACCTAGTGTAGCCTATTATGCTATTACGTCTGGCATTCTGTTTTTCTTTTCTTTTAAGACCAACTAATACAAATAGCTGAAGTCGATGTTTCACAGCTCTCCCCTTAATCGTCTGTAAAGCGGTCTGATGGAGCATCGTTGTTTGACGGCATGATATCACCAGAAAGTACGGTAATTAAACACTGCTTTATACTGAATTATAAAATATTTACTTTGCTTATCTGGTGGGGATATGATATGAAATGACCGATTTTTGTGAAGTGCTAAATTTTACATTTATGAACATTCAAAGCAAGTAGACATTCTTTTTACCACTTTGAAATTTTATCAAGATCTGACTGAATACTAATGCTCTTCTTTCAGGCATTACTGCATCATCTCGAAAACGTCTGGAGTTGCTATTAATATACAACCTGAACAGCAAGGTTCCTAACACACTTCCTTAGTAAGCACCGGAGGTTACTTCTACATCTGTCGATAACCCTTTATCCAAGATAACTTGCTGCATCCGCCCTACAAAAATCCACAATCAATTCACAAATTTCGCGTGATACCCCAATACGATCACACTTTTGCTTACAAGTGTAGATGTGGTACTGAGTCAAATGCTTTTCGGAAAAAAAGAAATATTGCGTGTACCTGACTGCCTAGAAAAGCACCAATGGAACGCCGAGCTTAATGTCCCCATCCGATGGACGACCACTAACTAAATTAAACATAAGTGAGATGGGAAAACAGCGAATACAAAATATTATCCTGGTTGGAAATCTGTACAAAAATCAGATCTTCATTCCATCAATCTGATTTATTATTTCTATATTGATATCCATTAGCCTCGTTGATGAGAGGTTATCGCTCCGAAACCTAGCATAAATTCTTTTATTCTAAACATTCTCTTCAACTAAACATATCATATGTAATAAAAAGTTTGCATATGGTACCAACAAAACTCTACAACTGTAAGAGTTTAACGGAAATACTGTTAATTTTCTTCGTTTTAAAAAACAGAAATGTGAAACACTCTGCTCGAAACGCCTTCCGAGCGCTCCTTAGAACTGCTGTCTATTCCAAGAGCGCTCAGCTTCAGAGAACTGCCTTACGCCCTAATTAGTAGTTTTTTAGTAACTACAAAAAGGAGCGAGTTTTTAGTTAACGTGAGAAGGTGAAGTGAAGCGCTCTCGTACAAGTGCGACCTGCATGATGTAAACAGTGTGAGGACGAGCAACAGAGCGAGGCCGCTGGGGGACCTGCAGCATCATAACGGGTTTCCCGGTAGCGCTACGTGAGACGGGCCCAGCAGTTTGCTTTATGTAGGAGGAGGAGAGGAGGGCGCGCCTTGTTTGCTAAACAGCGCAGGCGGAACCAGAGTGCTCACGTGTGGGCCGCAGCTAATGGCAGGTGTTGAAGCCTTATCCGAGCAAATCACACAGCGCTGCAGCACTAATTGCGAGCAATTACCGGTGGTTGCGCGCGCTGATTAACCGAGCGCACCCTGGCGTAATTTAGGCCGGGGTCAAGCAGCCGCCTCGGGCACAGAATCGCAGTTATTAACGCAACACAGCGCGTGAAATTACTCGCATTTCGTGCCCGCGTACATAACCCGAAACGCTAGCGTCTCCGCTCGCAGAAGCACCCCGTGTGAAGTTGCAAATGTAAGTACCATTTCTCTGAGCGCAGAGCGGTCTTTCCCCGACCTGTGGGAAGACAACAAGGGTTCCGACAGAAATAAGAGCATTCTCGCGTGAATACTTCATTTGTTGAAGTTCTTTAGTGACACTGGCTATTTGTGAGGGCTTTATCTATAGTCTGCTTATTAACAACAGAAATTGGTGTATTCTGACACACTAACACGTCTACGAGATTTTTGGTCTAGTGTGGTGCATCGCCTTGTAGGGCAATGAATATAATTTCTAGCCAGGATAAAATGTCGATGGCTGGTTCCTTCTCCATCAGTGAAAAAAGCTGCAGGTATCTTATGCACATCTTCAGTTGTGTTCTGGACTATTTTATGTTAGGCCATATTCCAAGCTCACTTATTTTCACACAGCCAAATGATGTCTGTTGTATGATAACTGGGGACCTAGAAACGATGGAGGGGCTCTATCCCCGCAGCAGCCGCAGTGGTCCGCAACCCCACGATGACTACCGCAGTCCACTACACCCCTCCGCCGCCCCACACCGAACCCAGGGTCATTGTGCGGTTTGGCTCCCGGTGGACCCCCCAGGGAACAGCTCACACTAGACGAGTGTAACCTCTATGTATGCGTGGTAGAGTAGTAGTGGTGTACGTGGAGAAATTGTTTGGCAGCAATCGCCGACATAGTGTAGCTGTGGAGGAATAAGGGGAACCAGCCCTCATTCGCCGAGGCAGATGGAAAACCGCCTAAAAGCCATCAACAGACTGGTCAGCTCACCGGACCTCGACACAAGTGCGCCAGGCAGATTCGTGCCAGGGACCAGACGTTCCTTCTCGCTCTGGAAAGCCATGCATTAGACCACTAGGCTAACCGGGCTGGCTAAATGATGTAAATAAAAGTGTAATGGCATTCGGCACACCATCCTTTCTTAATCAGAAAGGTACCTGAACTTACACCAGTTTTTATATATATATATATATATATATATATATATATATATATATATATATATATATATAACCAGTTTATATATATAATTCGACATGACATGGACTCAGGTCGATGAAAATCCGCCGCAGAAATAATGAGCCATGCTGTCTCTATAGCGGTCCATGGTTGCGAAAGTGTTGCCCCTGTATAAGTTTGTGCTCGAAGTGACCTCTCGAATATGTCCTATAAAACTCCGATCGGATTCGTATAGGGCTATCTGGGTGCCTGAACACTTGCTCAAAACGATAGAATATTCTTCAATCCAGATGTGATCAATTGTGGGCCGGAGACATAGAGCACTGTCATAGGGACAGGAAGTTCATGAAAGCCAGCATACACATTTACAGTTAACGATCGTTTCAGTTGGGCCAGAGAACCCATGCTGTTCCATGTAAGAACCGCCGAAACCATTACGGATCCATTACGAGCTTGCACTGTGCCTTGTTGACAAGTAGGACTCATGGCTTTGAGGGCTCTGCGCCGTATTCGAACTTTACTCTCAGCTCCTACCAATTGAAATCTGGACTCATCTGAAAAGACCACGCTTTTCCTGTCCTCTAGGAGCCAAATGATATGGTAACGAGCACAGGACAGGCTCTGCAGGCGATGTCATGCTGGTAGCAAACGTGCTTGCATCGGTCGTCTCCTACCATAGCCCAATAGCGTCAAATTTCGCAGCACTGTCCTAAAGGGAATGTTCAGTGTACGTCCCACGGTGATAAATGCTGTTATTTCACCCAGTTTTGCTTGTCTGTTAGCACTAAGCAAACGCCGCTGCAGCGGGAAGTTAAGAAGGCCGTCGGCCACTGCATTGTCCGTCCTGCGAGGTAATGCACACTACTGACAACTTGGATCTCGTAATTTTGAGTTCCCTATCGGTTTCCGAAATGATATGGCCCATACTTCAATCTCCAACAACCACTCCGCGCTCACAATCTTGTAATTCCCGTAGTGCGCGGTTAATCACGTCACGGAAGTTTTCACATGGATCTTCTGAGTACAAATGAGTGCTACGCCAATGTACTGCCCCTTTATGCCTCGTGTACGAGATACTACCGCCATCTGTATTACTCATGAATTTTGTCACTCAGTATGTACACTATGTGATCAAAAGTATGCGGACACACCGAAAATATACGTTTTTCACATTTGGTGCATTGTGCTGCCACCTACTGCCAGGTACTCCATATCAGCGACATCAGTAGTCATTAGACATCGCGAGAGAGCAGAATGGGGTGCACCGTGGAAATCATGAACTTCGAACATGGTCAGGTGATTGGTTGTCAGTTGAATCCTACGTCTGTGCTCAAGATTTCCATATTCCTAAACATCCATAGGGCCACTGTTTACGATGTGATAGTGAAGTGGAAACGTGAAGGACACGTAAAGCACAGAAGCGTAAAGGCCGACCTCGTCTGTTGACTGACAGAGACCGCTGACAGTTGAAGATGGTCGTAATGTGCAATAGGTAGACATCTATCCAGACCATCACACAGGAATTACAAACTGCACCAGGATCCACTGCAAGTACCATGACAGTTAGGCAGGAGGCGAGAAAACTTGGATTTCGTTGTGAGCGACTGCTCATAAGCCACACATCATGACGATAAATGCGAAACGACGCGTTGTTTGGTCTGAGGAGCATAAACATTGAACGATTGAACAGCGCAAAAACGTGTTGCGGAGTGACGAATCACGATACACAATGTGGCGATCCGATGGCAGGGAGTGGGTATGGCGAATGCGTGTGGTGCTACTGTAGGGTCGTGCTTCTCATTGAGATGTCTTGCACCTCTTGTTGTCTTGCGTGGCACCATCACAGCACACAAATACATTCGTGTTTGAAGCACCTTCTTGCTTCCCACTGTTGAAAATCAGTTCGGGGATGACAATTGCATCTTTCAACACTATCGAGCACCTGTTCATAACGTACAGCCTGTGGTGGAATTATTACACGATAATAACATCCCTGTAATGAAATTACAATGAAATGAACACCCTTAGCTGCTTACAGGCGTTGATATACGTGAACGGGAACAGATGAAAATGTGTGCCCCGACCGGGACATGAACCCGGTATCTCCTGCTTACAGGGCACACGCTCTATCCATCTGAGCCACCGAGGACACAGAGCATAGCGCGACTGCAGGGATTTATCTCTGGCACGCCTCCCGCGAAACCCACATTCTCAACGTACTGTCCCCGCTTGTAAGCAGCTAAGGGTGTTTATTTCATTGCAATTTCATTCTAACGAGCTGTTTAGGCACCGATGGTATCTCTTCTTTCGGACATGTCTGAAGGAACAGATACCATCTTAGTAAATGTATAGTTAAGGCTCACCGGCCACTTGACCATTTTCTTCTTCTGTGCGAATGCACAAACAGTGCCCGAACTCTTACGGGAATCGGCAACGTGCCCCGAGTAATGAGTATAATGGGCGGGGGCACTACGAATGTAGTGCGGGACAATACGTTGAGAATGAGGGATTCGTGGGAGGCGTGCCAGAGATAAATCCCTGCGGTCGCGCCATCCTCAGTGTCCTCGGTGGCTCAGATGGATAGAGCGTCTGCCATGTAAGCAGGAGATCCCGGTTTCCAGTACCGGTCGGGGCACGTATTTTCATCTGTCCCCGTTGACGTATGTCAACGCCTGTAAGCAGCTAAGGGTGTTCATTTCATTGCAATTTAATTCTAACGAGCTGCTTGGTCACCGATGGTATCTTAGTAAATATATCCCTGTAATGGACAAGCGTGCACAGAGCCCGGACCTGAATCTTACAGAACATCTGTGGAATGTTTTGGAACTCCGACTTCGTGCCAGGCCTCACCACCCGAAATCGATACCTCTCCTCAGTACAGCACTCCCCAAGAAATTTTCCAGCACCTGATTGAATGTATGCCTGCGAGAGTGAAAGCTGTCATGAAGGCTAACAGACAAGTGTAGAATAAGGAATCTATTTAATTGAGTTGTAGCAATTTGTAAAGGTTCTTCCAGTATATCTTTAGTTTGCATTCGAACGACATTTTCTATTCGGTCTTTGCAATTTCATTTGTTCATAAATGTAAACCCTACGTATTGAGTCGATCGCCTTTAAATTTTGTGATCTATCGTGTAACGGAAATTGGAATAAAAGGAGCAGAAGATGAACTTCATCGCCGGTGCCTCCCAGGTGTCCAGACCTCACAACCTGATACCTTTATCTGTGCGTTACGTAAAGGAGCGTTTTTATCCCCCCTATGGCTGACAATATTGAAAGTCTGCTGTGAATTCAATGGCGAGAGACCATCCTCTTCGTGTGTGGCAAAAAGAAAGGAGCCACCATTATGATATCTGTCGTGTAACACTTAGCACTCACACTCAATGCATAAAAATTTGATCTTTTCTCTTTCCAGGAAAGTTGAAATTGTGTTTCTATCTTTTGTAGTCTGGAAGCAATAGATGTTTGGAATCAGTTCCTTCTTTTTGAATATCCCCGTATTACCGTTTTACTCTCGAAAAGCCAACTCTTAAATATTTCCATGTGACCACTTAATCTAATATTTTTTTTTTAATACGATGATTGTTTCTCACTATTTACGTGAACGTCAACAAAATATTTTCTCATTCAGAGGAAAATGTTGGACACTGAAATTTTGTAAAAATGTGCAGTCGCAACGAAACATGACTTTGTTTTAATAATTTCTATCCGAGTTCGCCTATTATATCCGTTGCACTCTCTCATCTGTTTAGCGATAATGCAAAACCCGCTGCCTTTCTCTGACCTTCTTCGATGTCGTCCGTCAGTCCTATGTCGTAAGAATCCCATACAGCACAGCAATACTCTAACATAAGAAGGACAACCGTAGTCGTTTTAGTGAATTTGTTGTTCGTTCTAAATGTTCTGCCGATAACACGCAGGAATATTAAGGGTCAACTTGGAGTAAAGATAATAGGAAAATTGTTGTTGTGGTCTTCAATCCTGAGACTGGTTAGATGCAGCTCTCCATGCTACTCTATCCTGTGCAAGCTTCTTCATCTCCCAGTACCAATTGCAAACTACATCCTTCTGAATCTGCTTAGTGTATTCATCTCTTGGTCTCCCTCTAAGATTTTTACCCTCCACGCTGCCCTCCAATACGAAATTGGTGATCCCTTGGTGCCTCAAAACATGTCCTACCAACCGATCCCTTCTTCTAGTCAAGTTATGCCACAATCTCCTCTTCTCCCAAATTCTATTCAATATCTCCTCGTTAGTTATGTGATCTACCCATCTAATCTTCAGCATTCTTCTGTAGCACCACATTCCGAAATTTTCTATTCCCTTCTTGTCCAGACTATTTATCGTCCACGTTTCACTTCCATACATGGCCACACTCCATACAAATACTTTCAGAAACGACTTCCTGACCCTTAAATCTATACTCGATGTTAACAAATTTCTGTTTTTAAGAACCGCTTACCTTGCCATTGCCAGTCTACATTTTATATCCTCTCTACTTCGACCATCACGAGTTATTTTGCTGCCCAAATAGCAAAACTCCTTTACTACTTTCAGCGTCTCATTTCCTAATCTAATACCCTCAGCACCACCCGATTTAATTCGACACATTCCATTATCCTCGTTTTGCATTTGTTGGTGTTCATCTTATATCCTCCTTTCAAGACACTGTCCATTCCGTTCAGCTGCTATTCCAGGTCCTTTGCTGTCTCTGACAGATTTAAAATGTCATCTGTGAACCTCAAAGTTTTTATTTTTTCTCCATTGATTTTAATTCCTACTCCAAATATATATTTTGTTTCCTTTACTGCTTGCTCAATATACAGATTGAATAACGTCGGGGATAGGCTACAACGCTGTCTCACTCCCTTCCCAACCCTACTTCCCTTTCATGCTCCTCGACTTTTATAACTGCCATCTGGTTTCTGTACAAATTGTAAATACCCTTTTACTCCCTGTATTTTACCCCTGCCACCTTCAGAATTTCAAAGTGACTATTCCAGTCAACATTGTCAAAAGCTTTCTGTAAGTCTACAAATGCTAGAAACGTAGGTTTGCCTTTTCTTAATCTATTTTCTAAGACAAGTCGTAGGGTCAGTATTGCCTCTCGTGTTCCAAAATTTCTACGGAATCCAAACTGCTCTTCCCCGAGATCGATTTCTACCAGTTTTTCCATTCGTTTGTAAAGAATTCGTGTTAGTAATTTGCAGCCGTGGCTTTTTAAACTGATAGTTCGGTAATTTTCACATCTGTCAACACCTGCTTTCTTTGGGATTGGAATTATTATATTCTTCTTGAAGTCTGAGGATATTTCGCCTGCCTCATACACTTGCTCACCAGTGATAGAGTTTTGTCAGGGCTGGCTCTCCCAAGGCTATCAGTAGTTCTAATAGAATGTTGTCTACTCCCGGGGCCTTGTTTCGGTTTAGGCCTTTTAGTGCTCCGTCAGGCTCTTCACACAGTATCATATCTCCCATTTCATCTTCATCTACATCTTCTTCCATTTCCACAATATTGTCCTCAAGTACATCACCCTTGTACAGAACCTCTATATACTCGTTCCACCTTTCTGCTTTTTCTTTTTTGCTTAGTACTGGGTGTCCATCTGAGCTCTTGATAATCATACAAGTGGTTCTCTTTTCTCCAAAAGTCTCGTTAATTTTCATGTAGGCAGTATCTATTTTGCTCCTTGTGAGATGTGCCTCTAGATCCTTACATTTCTCATCTAGCCATCCCTGATTAGCCATTTTACACTTCCAGTCGATCTCATTTTTTTGACGATTGTATTCCTTTTTGCTTGCTTCATTTGTTGCATTTTTATATTTTCTCCTTTCGTAAATTAAATTCTGTTACCCAAGGATTTCTACTCTCCCTCGTCTTTTTACCTACTTGATCCTCTGCTGCCTTCACTAATTTATCCCTCAAAGCTACCCATTCTCATTGTACTGTATTTCTTTCCCCCATTCCTGTCAATCGTTCCCTAATGCTCTCCCTGAAACTCTCTACAACCTCTGGTTCTGTCAGTTTATCCAGGTCCCATCTCCTTAAATTCCCATTTTTTGCAGTTTCTTCAGTTTTAATCTACAGTTCATAACCAATAGATTGTGGTGAGAATCCACATCTTCCCCTAGAAATGCCTTACAATTGAAAACCTGGTTCCTAAATCTCTGTCTTACCATTATATAATCTATCTCCAGGCCTCTTCCATGTATATAACCTCTGTTTTATGATTCTTGAACCAAGTGTTAGCTATGATTAAGTTATGCTCTGTGCAGAATTCTACCAGGCGGCTTCCTCTTTCATTTCTTACCCCCATTCCATATTCACCTACTACGTTTCGTTCTCTTACTTTTCCTATTATCTAATTCCAGTCACCCATGACTTAAATTTTCGTCTCCCTTCAATATCTGAATAATTTCTTTTATCTCATCATACATTTCATTAATCTCTTCGTCATCTGCGGAGCTAGTTGGCACATAAACTTGTACTAGTGTGGTAGGCATGGGCTTTGTATCTATCTTGGCGACAAAAAATGATTCACTATCCTTTTTATTGTAGCTTACCCGCACTCCTATTTTTTTATTCATTATTAAAACTACTCCTGCATTACCCCTTTTTCATTTGGTATTTATAACCCTGTATTCACCTGACCAGAAGTCTTGTTCCTCCTGCCACCTAACTTCACTAATTCCCACTATATCTAGCTTTAACCTATCCATTTCCATTTTTAAATTTTCTAACCTACCTGCCCTATTAAGTGATCTGACATTCCACGCTCCGATCCGTAGAGCGCCAGTTTTCTTTCTCCTGATAACGATGTCGTCCTCAATAGCCCCTGCCCGGAGATCCGAATGGGGGACTATTTTATCTCCGGAATATTTTACCCAAGAGGACGCCATCATCATTTAACCATACAGTAAAGCTTCATGCCCTCGGGAAAAATTACGGCTGTAGTTTCGCCTTGGTTTCAGCCGTTCGCAGTGCCAGCACAGCAAGAGCGTTTTGGTTAGTGTTCCAAGGCCAGATCAGTCAATCATCTAGACTGTAGCCCCTGCAACTACTGAAAAGGCTGCTGCCCCTCTTCAGGAACCACACGTTTGTCTGGCCTCTCAACAGATACCCCTCTGTTGTTTGCACCTACGGTACGGCTATCTGTATCGCTGAGGCACGGAAGCTTCCTTACCAACGGCAAGGTCCATGGTTCATGGGTTGGGGGGGGGGGGGGAGGGGTTGCTCCATAGGTAAGACAATTTAATTTATTTGTTATGTCCACAGTTACTAGTTTTGAACAGAGCCATAGGATTCAGTGTCCTAGGTACTGAATACTGAATGTATTTTGCAGTGACTGTATTTCTTTATTGGTATTGGAAGTTGCATTGCCCCACATTGCCCCATCGATTCGTATAAATTTTTCCAACAATAACGCAGAGTAAGCACACCACTTGCAGTTACAACACGCTACACGGTTATTCGAGTTATGTATCCATTCCACAGTACAGACATTCATTGAACGTAAGATTCTTTCATTTTTAAAAGAAGGCTTCACTTGGCGACAACTCTGTCAGTCGTTCGCTTTGTGAATTCTTTGATATTAAAATAGCCAGTTACATATATTCCTTTCTCTCAACTACTCTGTAGCAATACTAGTAGTTAGATTTTTGACGCAAGGCAGCTTACTAACTTGTACAAAATTTCTCCACAGTTCATGGGCATTCTTATGTTCGACCTTGTTTTCCATTGACTTCATTTCTCAATATTTTTTGTCTTTGGATTTGCACCCTGTATGTGATTTTCGATGCCGTGCGAAAGTGGTTCCGGCGCGTACGCTCACAGTTAAAGATATCGAGATGGACCATTCCCCGATTTTTGAAAACAGTGTTGAGAATGATAGTGAGCACTCTGCGGTGCAACAGTTGCAAAGCGCCACAGAAAACGTGAGCTCCGTTTCCAAAAGTAATGTACAGTTTCCTGTCACTATAATTTCACCCCGCAATCTGACTAGTAATGAGACAGCACATTCCGGTATTGGGGACGCTGCTGATCAGCACATGGCTGATATGCACAATTCAAAGCTTGATTGTTTACCGAATGAGATCAGTGATTTACCCACTTTTCACACAATTAATCGGTTTACCAATAGTATGTCAGGGGAACAAATAGTGCAAAGCAATCAGCCTATGCTTAAATATCAGTCAGATTGCATCAGTGGTAATTATGCAGATGATGCAACAACCGAGACGTCCATGGTTGTAGATGATGTCTCCACACCACATAGATGACACCCGATGCGTCAGTTGAAAAGAATACGGAAGTGATGCTTCAAAATCATATGCAGATGATGATTAAACAGAATACTCGGTTACGAGAAATAGGATAAAAACAAGGTGATGACACCACTCAGTTCAATGAACGATTTAATAAAAATGATGGACAATTTTCCATCATACGAGAAAAGCAAGTTGACACTATCACTCAGTTCAATGAACAGTTTTCCATTATACGTGACGAGCTTAAATCGTACACAGAAATGACTGATAACCGTTTTAAACAGGTAGAACGGATATTGAGACCAGTCAAAAACATCTTTCCGATAAAGTTGAAGCCATAGCCAGGCAATGCGTAGACAGTACCGAACCTCTAAGAGATGACATTAATGTTCTAAGACATCAATGTAGTGAAACCTAGAAAAAGCTTACAGATGAAACCTAATCAGTTAATACAAGATTAGATCAACAACACAGTCGGTTGGAAACACGTTCAACTGAGACCTTAGAAAAGCTATACATGACTTTCTCGGTAAACACACAGGGGAATGCAATCAGTTTTTACAGTCATTAGCAGTATAAACACAGGAAGTAGAAGAGCAGTTGATCACTACTCTTTCAACCCCCTGTTGACAATAGTACAACTTTCGTTACGGACGAGGTAGCACAATAAGGCAGTCACAGAACCAAATAGAGGCAGACGTAACTGATTTCAAAACCACTGTTGACACACGAATCTAGAAAGCTGAAGAAAAGTGCACAGGTGACATTGCGTCGTTAAACTTCCGTCTTGGCGGGCCGGTGTAGCCGAGCGGTTCTAGGCGCTTCGGTCTGGAACCGCGGGACCGCTACGGTCGCAGGTTCGAATCCTGCCTCGGGCATGGAGGTGTGTGATGTTCTCAAGTTAGTTAGGTCTAAGTAGTTCTAAGTTCTAGGGGATTAATGACCTCAGGTGTTAAGTCCCATAGTTCTCAGAGCCATTTGAACCATTTGAAACTTCCGTCTTGAGCAATTAGAGCTGGTGCAGGACCCTGACACAATTAAAGCAGAATTGAAAGAGAGGAACAAAACTACAGAAGCAGGTCGACGATTTGATTCAAACAATTCCACCCACATTATTACGCTAACGGAAAGGTGTGACGAGCTATCGGCAAGATTAGATACACCAGAAAACAAAACCGAAAATAAATGAGACGACTCAGCTCCCATCCTGTTTACTGGATCTTAGGAATATCGGTCAACGCAGCAAACATTAAACCAGCTTGGTGAACACAATAGGAAAGTTAATAGTTTAAATCAGGAAGTAACCAATATCAGAAAGTTATCTCCATGTAATCAGTTTCAAACTAACATACCTTACATACAACAGCAACGGTCACCTACTTTTCAGCCTCACGATAACATGAGCAGACTACAAAGAGCTCATGACATTAATACAAACCAGTCGTCACACAATCATTCGTTTTAACCTTCTCAAAATCTGCAACACGAAGGATTCGACTGTAAACATTTCCTGTCTTTAAAGAAATTCCAGGTATTTAGAAATAACCGTACAGACCTGCACCCCTTGATTGGGTGCAGCAGTTTTCATTTTCGCTGGCACCAAAGTGGCCAGTGACACACAAGCTCGAATTTATCTGTAGCTTTTTAGAGGGAGAATGTTCGATCTGTATGAGACCCATAGCAAGGGAATGCCACTCCGTCGAAGAGTTTCAAAATGCTTTTCTATCTGCGTATTGGTCGGAAGCAACTCAGCGAGGCGTTAAACGCCAGCTAATTAGTTTACCCTATTTTGAACACTCCAGTTTTCCAACCATCACCAAGTTTCTTGAGTATATGGTCCAACAAAACCAGTATCTCACCGAACCCTATAGCCAATCTGCGCTCATACAATTATACATCTCAAAACTTCCACGTTCATTGCGAGTTTCCCTTCTCACTGGACAACATAAGGAAAGTATTTCAGCATTCAGAGACTTATTATAATTGTTAGAAATTCAGCAATCGGACTACTAACTTGTCAATAAGAACTTTAATAATGTCAATCAAGGGGACAACTCATTCGGATACAACGAGCAAGCTCGTCCATTCCATAACAAGAGAAATAAAAGATTTGACTCCGAAAAAGATCTTTATGGACATGCTAATAAGAGACAACATTTTGATAACCAGTGTATTCAGCAGTAGTCACACTATCAGAATTTCGACGCCAAGAGTCACAGTTTCCAGACGCAATTCTGGCCTCAGCCGCAAAAGCCCGGAAATATTCAACAACAATACGGTCTATGAGCCGAACAGAAGGTCAATGTGCCACTGCCCTGATTCGCCAATACAGCCCAGTCTACTAACTTTACGCAGCTGCAAGTAAATAACGTCTCCCGCAAAAACCAATGATCACAGTCACGTGAAAAGATCAACAGCAACGAAACTTTCACCTTGAGCATAAAGGGAATAGTCAACAATTTAAGCGTAATTTTGACAATAACAGTTTTCATCACAATCATCCTCAGCAGTCTCAGTTTATTGTTAATGAACCTAATGTTCGTTTCCATCCGCCGCGGCATTCTGCAGACCAAAACAACTGTATAGTACATATAATTGAACCACTACAGCAATTTTATGCCACCAATCAACCCACTAGCAATGCATAACTAGAAACTACCGTCGCTGTTCAATCGGAAAACGCACATTGTTACTCTGCAGCTCATGATATCGTTTGGCAAAACGTCATAACTTTCGACTACATTAGGGACACACTATAACAAGAGAGACACCATACTCAAAAGGACATTTCCCATCCCATAGTTGAAATTGGCTTGTATTTATTTTCTGCAGTTATCGACTCTAGTTCACATTTAACGGTGGTAAATGAAACAGCATTTCAAAAATGGAACGCCCTACAATACCTCTCCTACTTTTCCTCTTTTACACTTGCTGATCACACATTTAATCCTGATATCTGGATCGTTCCTCTTTCAACAACCGCCGTCATACTTGGCATGGATTTCCTTGTCGAACGTGACGCTTTTATCAACTTTAAGAAGCCGTTACTTATGTTGAAATCCGATACGCTACAAATACCTGTCACTTTTCAGAATTTGTCAGTTGAGGAGCAAGACGTTAACAGAGTAGAGGTTATTTCAGGATCTAAGAGTACTAACTGGCATACAACACTCTCCACAGACATGTATTTCCGTAGTAACAACATCCCTGATGAATTTGACTACGACCTTGTGCCGACGACGAACAGTAAGGTAAATGAATATATTGCTTCGACCGACGATGAGCGCCAACAGTTACAGAATATTCTTTTACAGCACTCTGAAGTATTTAACAATGTACCACGTACCACGTCCAGTTTTGTTTACGAATTCCAAGTAAAACCGCATGATACATTTCAGACAAAACATTATTCCATTCCGTTCGTCTATAGAGATCTAGTCAGCAAGAACTTCAGGCTATGTTAGACCAGGGTATCATTGAACCAGCCGTTAGTCAATATATTAACCCTCTTCACATTGTTAACAAGAAAGATGGCTCACTTCGTCTTGTGTTGGATTCACGTCAGATCATCGAAATCATTATTACTGAAACCGATCGTCCGCAAACGCTGGAAGAGCTCTTGCAAGAATTTCACAGAACGTCAATCTTTTCTATTCTGGACCTAAAAATCTGGATTCTGAGAAATTCAACTGAATCCTAAATGCAGAAAATACGCTGTTTTCCTTAGTTTCGGTAAGTGCTATCAATTTTGTAAATTGCCTTTTGGTTTACCAATTAGCTCCGCTGCTTTCATCCGTGCGATGAATACTATTCTTCCAAATGAATGAAAGGACAGAAACACCTCATACATCGACGACCTTGTAATTGCAGAACCTTCTTGGTCAGAGCATAATTATATTCTTCGCATGCTATTGCAAACTTGTCATACGGAAGGTGTTACCGTGACCCTTAGTAAACCTCATTTTGGCAAGACTTCCATTAAATTTCTATGTCACGTAATTTCGGCAGACGGCGTTACGCCCGTTCCTGACAAACTACAAGCCATCCGTGACATAAAAGTTACGTCAACAAAAAACAATTTCGCAGCTTCCTCGGTTTGATCAATTTTTTCGCCGTTTCATACACCACTCTGCACTAGATACCCCTAGATTATGTCATCTTACTGGTAGAAATACTTTCTGATCGTGGGATGATCAAGCACAGTCCGAGTTTTTCAATCTGAAAAAGGCTTTACTTAACGCTCCACTTCTATCACATCCTGACCCCACGTAGAATTTCTCGATTGCTACAGAAAGTTCCAAGACTGCTCTTGGTTTCCATGTATTTCAGAAAATAGAGGAAATGGTTCAACTGTTAAGAAGAACATCGCGTTTGCTAGTCGCATCCTCACATCGGCTGACAGTATCAATGAACTCGAAACCTTATGTGTTGTATGGGCTTTACTATATTGCGGCAGAACGCAACAGTTTACACATATCACAGAGTTATTCAATTTCTTTCATCAGCTAAATTCACTCATGACAGACTTAGTCATTAGAAACTTTATTCGCAGGAATTTTATTTTACGATTGTCCACATCTCAGGAAGACAGAATACCGTAGCAGATGTACTTTTAAGCTCATTGTGCAATAACCAGCAAGAAACCGCCGCTAATTTCTACCATACTAATTTCAGCCTTTCTATATTGAACAGGTAGCTTTTGAAAATTATATTTCAGACTCATTAAAAGACGTCACCAGAGAGTAGAACAAAGAAGACTTCCGTAAAGAAATTAAATTTCTGTGGCGAGACACGAGCCAGACAACAATCAGAACTTACTACACCGTGCACAATAATATTCTGTTTCGCCACGCTCGCCCTGACAGCGATAACTGGACTCTCTGAAGAACTTGTAAATAAATTAATCAGGTATGCACACTTCAGTTACCCCCATTATGGTGCTCAAAATACGTTTTGATACTACGACAGAACTGTTATTTCAGAAATATGGAAAATTGTACTCGACGATTCTTGGTGACTTTCAAAATTTGGCAAAAAGCTAATCTTCTACAGTATCTCATATTGCCTCTCTGTACCCGATTGTACCCATGAAATTAAGACATATGGCAGCTGTTGATCTATTTGGATTTCAAGAACTAATAAAGATTTCTGTCTCATTTTCGTTACTGTAGAACTAACTACGAAATCTCTATCTTTCACTCCGTTGCGAAAAGCCACTGCTAGACCTGTTCTAATGCTTTTGCCAAACATATTTTTGCCTCATGTTGGACATGTTCAGAAGGTTATCTCCGACGATGGACCGCAATTTCCATCAGGGCGCATCATGAAACAGACCGGAAAACATTGTCGTATCTACTGTCACAAAAAGCATATTGGTTGTGATAAGCACATTTCAGGTTTTCAGGACGTCATTAATTCAGTACCAAACGACTCCTCCATGCTTTCGCCGTATCTTGTGTTGACAACTATAGATCCACCTAACAAAATTCGTGAAATTGTTTCTTTTCCTACAGTAAGAAGATTACGCCACCATTAAATTATAGACATCGCACTTAACAATATAAAGCGTGCTGCACAGTGCCGCTAACGTCAACAAAAGCAGATGAGTAACCTCCAGGAATTTCGCATAGGACAAAAAGTGTTGGTACACACTCACTACCTATCCAAGAGAGGGAAACGTCATTCTATGCGGTTCACATTGAAACTTTATGAATGAGAAAATCGCGAGGCAATCATATCAGCAACGTCAAGCGCTTTACAGATAAGCTTTTGCTTTGGTTTGTTTCACGTAGCTAAACAGAATTTTGATGATCACATGCTACAACAATTTTTTGTGCCTTTCAGTCTGATATATCAAATTTTTAAAAACTTTGCAGGAACTATAATACTTACCAAATTTCTTACAGTTGCCTGTATTTATATTACCAGCATCCATATATGCTTACTCTTAATTACGTATGAGTGTATATGATAATATGACACAACACAGATTCTCTTTACTTGACACGTTTTCCATGCTTATACAAATTCTATTGGTACCTTGTCTTCACGATTCCTTGTTTATTCAGCATTTTATTAGGTGGCGACGTTTCTGGTAGGGAGAATCTTGCAGGTCGGTTCTCTTACCGTAAGTTTAGGCCTTGCATGTTTTTCTGTTTCCATATGCGTATGTGTGAAAACAACTGAAAGAGACACCATTTATTTTGACGTGTGTCTAGCGGATCACATCCATTGAGTGGACCGACTGCTGCAAACATTTTCTTTCATAATAAGAATTTTGCCATTATTGCACACCTTATGCACGATAGTATTACTAATGACATTTATGTTATTGTCTCATGAATTATTACTACCTTTTTTGTTACGTTAATCACTCTTTGAAATCTATAATGTTGCCATGCTTCATTTATGCCTAACCTTATGTTAAATTGCTATATATCTCTTGCACTTGAGAATTTCACTGGTTTACTTGCTGTCACATAAGTAGATTTCGGAAATCGATGTACCATGTAACTGATGTTCATTGCATATACTCATCCATTTTATATATTTTGCAGAACCAATGTACCAAAGTCTCATTGCACCCAAACGAGACATTATGCTCATAAACAGAAACACAGGAAAGTGTGAAATGTGCCACCCATAAAGATGTTCAAGAAAGGCATTACATAGAAAGTATGACATACGCAACTTATATGGAATACTGAAAACCATTGGCACTACTCACATTGTTTCCTGGCTGGCTTTTATAACCATTTTTATATTGGTGTACTAGGTAAATTTGTCAGATTGCCTACAAAGATTCAGGATTAAGGATATTTTTTCTTTGCATTTTGTGTTAGGTATAGGAGTATTGTTAAATGAGTGTTCATGCCTTGAGCTGCACAAATTTTATGGAAAAATGATGGAATATTGATGTTCAATGACTGTTTGTGACCTGAGCTTCACTCCAATAATGAGAGTTATATAGACATATTGATGATTTTTATGTAATAATATTGTATGATGTTAATATATATGTTGTGTATGTTGTGTCCTTTCTAGGATAATTTGTCACCTTGTTACACATAACTGGAGGTGTTTGTGGAAGATTATCACAGAAGCTTTTCATGTAAAATATTTGTTTTTCACCATTCCTTATGAGGCTGCATATGATACTTGCTTCTTATGTTAGCATGTATGACTGTTTTTTCCAAGTTAATAATCACATTTCCAAGTTCCACTATTTCTGCAATTAATTCGGATCTCTGCACATTTATCTCATGATTTACTGTGATATGCCACATTTATTGAGTCAGTATTGCACATAGTACTCCTGTCTTTATGCTTGCATGTACTATAATCACGTTTTACTTTGGTTTGGCCATAGAAGTTCTTGACTCAAGATGAATGACGATTGACTTAATCATTTCCTTCACAGATAGTGTGAACTGCACTTATCAATCGTTCCCATATCCTTCCCAGTAGATATGCGCATTGTTAGAGATATAGATCATTTAATAGATAGTTGTAAGAAGCCCCAAGGGCGCTACACAACCTAAATATTGTGTCTTTACCCTCATGATACTATAATTTTTTGTCTATTTTATTTGTCTAATATTTTTTTAATGTTTTATTTGTCTAATATATAAACTCATAAAGGCCATACAGAGCTGTACTTTTATATAATACTGCTATTTATGTGCTTTGTTCTTGTAAAAGCCATGTCGAGTTACATATTCTCATTATTAATTTTTCATAGGTCTCTGAGTGCCACATAAAGCTATAGGTAAATGATATTTTAGGATACTTTTTCCGTTTTGATGTCTTTGTTACGTAAAACTATGTCACCTTGAGCCAGAAAGATGTTTCCTATCACATTTGCTATTAATGTCAGCATTTATTTTTATATGAAACCAGGCCACTGTGAGCCTCAAAGAAGAATTTTGTGACTTTTCAGTTATTAAGGTCAGCAAGTACTTCTGTAAAACTAGGCCACTTCCAATCATTTTATAGCTACTGAGATCAGCACATATGTGTGTAGAAAGGCCGTTTGGAGCCTCTGATTGATACTTTCTATACAATTGTTTTAGTTATTGTGATTTGCATGCATTCTAAGTACAAGGACACCTAAAGGCACTTAATTCTTGATTTTATTGTCAGGTTTTCTTAAGCAATTATGTCTCAATATTGCAGGTACAAGGCCAATGAGAACCACAGTGTAATGCTGCGAACCTGTAATATTCTCTGTAATGTTTGGTTATTCTATGTCTAACTGGCAGCCTGGTGCCACGCTTACTGATGTTTTATTCAGGGTTCACTTCCACTTTTGCCTATTCACTCTGATGTAAAGCATTATTGCTTCATCCACTCTGTAATTTGATTAAGATGCTGAATCTCTTCTGATCAGATAGATTACTCTATGTTGACATTGGTGGAAATGGTCATGTTCCACTACCTTACCTTTGCTACTTTCTTGTACCTTCCATTATCCAGTCTCTGTTCAAATGGCTTTAAGCACTATGAGACTTAACATCTGAGGTCATCAGTCCCCTAGACTTAGAACTACTTAAACCTAACTAACGTAAGGACGTCACACACATCCGTGCCCGAAGCAGGATTCGAACCTGCGACCGTAACAGCAGCGCGTTTCCGGACTGAATCGCTCGGCCACAGCGGCCACTGCCTACCTCTGTTCATAGCACTGGACCAATTTACTACTGATATTCACACTTCAACATAAGTGATTATTTACGTTGTTTGAATCTCAGAAGAGTCTCTACTGTGAAGAGCAGTGATGATGCTGGCCGTCACGTTACAGATATTATGGTAATCGTCAACTACAGTTTCTGGCAATCTGTTGCCGAGTACCTCTTGTATCTCTTCACATGACCGAAGAAAATAATATAGTGTTCAGATGGCCGGCCGGTGTGGCCGAGCGGTTCTAGGCGCTTCGGTCTGGAACCGCGCGGCCGCTACGGTCGCAGGTTCGAATCCTGCCTCGGGCATGGATGTGTGTGATGTCCTTAGGTTAGTTATGATACAGTCACTTCAACATGCGCAAGAGCTACAGCCATGACTCATCGTTTCCCTAGCCCAATCCTATACCATTGACGTTTAGGATTGTGTACTGATTCTGCTTTACATGATTTATATTTTCAGAAACCCTGTTTCGGAGACAATTTACTCATATTATAACTTAAAGTAGTAGATGAGTATTGCAGTTTAGGCAGCAAATTAACTGATGGTTCAAATGGCTCTGAGCACTATGGGACTTAACATCTGATGTCATCAGTCCCCTAGAACTTAGAACTACTTAAACCTAACTAACCTACGGACATCACACACATCCATGCCCGAGGCAGGATTCGAACCTGCGGCCATAGCGGTCGCGTGGTTCGAGACCGAAGCGCCTAGAACCGCTCGGCCACACCGGCCGGCAATTAACTGAAGATGGCGGAAGTAGAGAGGATATAATATTCACATTGTCAACAGGAAGAAAAGCATTTTTGAAAAAGTGAAGTTGACATTTGATCTAAATTTAAGAATTAAGAAGTGTTTTCTTAAGGTATTAGTGTCGAGTATAGCCTTGTATACCAGGAAACATGGAAGGAAAGCAATTCAGGCAAATACTAAACAGAACTGAAGAAACACATTTACTAAAAGAGGTGATCGATTGGTAGGACACATCCTGAGGCACCGAGCAATCGTCAGTTTGGTAAAGAAGGGAATTGTGGTGTGCACAAAATATAGAGTGAGACCAAGGCATGGTTACTTAAAGCAGACTGAAAGACTGTGAGATGATAAGGTTCGTGCAGGATAGTCTAACGTTGGGAATTGGATCCAATCAATCTTCTGAGCCGTTTCATAGATGGATTTAATCTAATGTAAAGATATCGTGAAGTAATCGCAGATATCACGGCAGGATCTTCCATCCGGACAACGTTAGAACACAGTATCTTTGACGTAGGTCATAGACGGCATTGTAATTCCATCCGTCCCTCCAATCCGCTGTCTCCGTGACCCCAGCTGCTCTCCCCCTGTCCACTCTCCGTCTGACGCTGCACGCTGCAGGTTGCGGAGTGGCTGCAGCGCCCGGTGTTTGCCCAGTCAACACCCGGCAGCCATCCGGGTTTGCTCTGCCTGCGGTCCTTCACCATCAGTTGTGACCCGGACCAGCGACACTACGCTGCTCCAGTTAAAACGATTATCAACTGAAGGGGTGGCACCTACTCTTTCAAGGTCGGACTGTAGGTCGATCAGAGTATCAACTAATTCATAAAAATCAAAGTTTGGAACCTAGCAAGGATATAGTTTGTCATTTGTAACACATGCTGACAAATGCTGTTGGTATAGTGCCGATTATCAAGTCAGATTTGTGACTTTTTTCTACAGCTGAAACAGATGTAGTTATTGGATAATTAAAGATTTTATATGCTAGTGGTCTTGACAGTTTTAGTTTGATGATGCAGTCTTTTACATTTCACTGGTACAACCGGCACTGTGAAATCAGAACGAGATTCAACCATAAATATTATAAAAAATTTCAGAACTACTTATCCATCGCCCATTTCGACGAATAAAGGAAACGAAACTATTCGTCTTGAGCAGGGCGATGTGTTGGAAGAAGGAGAGATTTCCACTTACTATCTATGATTGACCACCATTATTATTTCTTACACGCTCAGCAACACAAATTAAACTAAGAAAATGCTTATGTAACATTTTAATCTACCTCTCAGTTCAGTCAACGGGCAATGGCCAAGATATACTTCTTTGGTTCCTTAAACCTATGAGTTTTTGAGTTATGGGACAGGTTTTATTTTAAATAAAATACGAAAAACACATTGAATGGACAGAGGAAAAATATTCAGTAGCTCATTGATAATGTTTGACTGTATCAAGGATATAGTTTTCAAGATGATTTTAATTCTGGAGAAGAGCTGGTCATATTTGCCAAGCGCTATCGCACACGAAAACGACTTATGGAGTGAGAAAAACGGGCTCGTTAAGGAGAAAGAATGTACAATAAACGTTGCCTCGGTTGTGCAATAGGCAGAAAAAAGTTCAGTAAAAGAGTAATGTCAGCAAAGTCAAAATTCCAGATTCGAGTTTCAGTAAAGTTTTATCTGCCAGGAAGTTTAACGGTGTTGTTACTTTTGTAAGTATTTTTTAGAATTATAGTATGGTACTTGCGACTGCGATTTGTTGAACGTCTTCCGATGAAACATTTTGCATTCCTTAATCGTAATCGTTAACGTAATTGTAAGAAGTGGGGAATCTTTTTTTCTGTTTAAATGCGTCCACAGTACTGCACTGTCTTAGAAATGACAATATTTTTCTACTGGCCATTAGTGAATATGTTTTAAACACAATTGGGATTCAGATTACTGTGTCACGTTCAAGTGTCAACCGCAGAGACAGAAATTGCTTGAAGAGCAATTCCACCTTAGAAATATCGACGGGTGGGAAAAAAGCGTTAACATCAAATTACTTTTTCTAAACGTATTCATAACACTTGCTTCCACCCTATGAAGTGTTACATTCCATAACGGTTACTATCCTTTTCTTAGACCTGTACATACAGACTGAACCAAAAATTCACCGACAAACTTTCAGAGATTGTTCAGTGATACGTTCTGAATAATTCGGTATAACGGTCCAATACTTTCGCCACAACGAAGAAGCCTGTAATAGGCAATATCCGAAACGTACAATCCACAACACAGAGTATCGCGCCAACGTTCGGACTAAACTCGTCGACCCCGCTTTTATCACAGTGTGTTCAGTCAGTGTACAGTTCAAAATTTTGACCACGACGATCACGGCAGAGAGCAGGACGAAGCTCGATCGACTATCTTGCACGTCCAAGAATTCCACGATTTTGGCGTCCTACTTCCGCGGCTGCGATAATCTGGGCAACCAAGTCCATAGGAGTATCGAGGAGAGTCCTGTAAACTAGGCTCTCCACGTGGCCCCGGAAGAAGAACCTTGGAGTGACGTTTGGTGCTCGGGCTGGCCCTGTAATAGGACCCATTTCATGAATCCATTGGCGTCCAAACTGTACTTCAGTGTGGTTCCTAACATCTATTGCAAAGTGTGCCAGCACCCCATAATGGTGAAACAGCATAAGCTGACGAATTTTCAGCGGCAAAACTTCTAGGAACTATGAGAGAACATGTTGAAGGAACGTTTTGTACACGGCACCATTCAGTGTCTCAGGAAATAGGTACGGTCCAATCACAAAACAGCTGGCAATGCCAGCCCATTCAGGCAGAGAAAACTTCTACTGACCGACACACCAGTGCATGTGACCTTTCGCCATCTCACGCATGGCTATTCTTCCTGTTGAACATGCCCTCTATTGTAAACGAGGCCTCGTCTGCAAAGCAGGAAAATTGGGATTTTCTGTACACTGTTGGATTTTTAAAAAAATTGTTGGTTTTCTGAAGATGTCCATACAGCCACCTAGACACTGGAGATATTATACTAAAGTTAGTTTTGATAATTCAGAGTATACAATGGCTTAAGTATCACTTTGGCAGGAAGATAGATAGGTGGAACTATGGGCAGATTCGGAAATGAAAGAAATTTTACTTCCAAGGTATACTGAAACGAGTAAACGCGAAGAAAACATTACATATGACATACAAAGGAAGGAAACTACTGAAGGAACCAATCTGCTAACGGAACGCGAGGTGGGATGTTCGCTGGCGGCAATGATTGCACCTTCTGTGGGTGATACAGGTGCAGTTGATTTTATTAAAATATTCTCAAACCTCTTTATTGGTTCGTGTTCAGGGATCTTGCAATGCGTCAACTACAAGAGGCAGGTTGGTTCAAATGTCTCTGAGCACTATGGGACTTAACATCTGAGGTCATCAGTCCCCTAGAACTTTGAACTACTTAAACGTAACTAACATAAGGACATCACATACATCCATGCCCGAGGCAGGATTCGAACCTGCGACCGTAGCGGTCGCGCGGTTCCGGACTGTAGCGCCTAGAACCGCTCGGCCACTCCGGCCGGCACAAGAGGCAGGATTAGCCCCAATCACGTGTGACACATTCTCTTTCGTATCGGGTGTTCTAGCATACGTCACACAGCCAAAAGTTCGTTCTGATACGGAAGGATTCAGTTTCGCGAAGGCATCTGATTAAAGATGCTGAAGTGCTGTGACGTGGTTAACGTCGGTGTGGGTACAACTCAGCATAGTTGTGTCGCTCTTCCATTGCATTCAGTGGACCCGATATTGGCATATCAGCCAACTAACTCTTCGTCTGTAAACCTATCCACAGCGCCGCTGTTTATCACCGTTAGCACACGAGTAGCACTGCAGGCAAACAAAATCCCAGACGGATGCAAACTTGAAGGCAACGATGTAACGCGAGCATTACTGTCATCAACAGCAAGTACCCTGGTCGAATGGGAGCAAGAAGCATAGCTCATGCCGTCGATATTTGCGCTTGTGTGTACTATTTTCAGTGCAACATAGATACAAAGCTAATTGTGGCAAGAAACAAACGAAGTGCTTTAACTCTCTAATTAGCCTTTGGACACTGTGGACCCTTACACAAAAATTCTCAGAAACCACTGAAAATTTGTGGCGGTGTTCTGGTTAACTCGCTTTGTGTCATATCCAAAATATGAAAGAATTCTTTGTAATCTTTATAAAAGGACGTAATACTCCACTAAGAGGAGAAAACTGTGCTGAACTTGGTGTCTAAGAATGCACTCACCCAAGATGTCACAGGTGGCACTGGCGAATGGCGAAATCGTTATTGTCAGTAAACGCATTAGTTACAGCCCAGGCGACAAGTTTTGACATTTGTAGAATGAAGGAGTGTCGGAGTTATCTTTCTGGTAACTGTTTTGAATTACGGATTTCCATTCGATTTTCATTTTTATCTGTGAAGACTCCTTCACTTATTAATTTTTAATGGACCGTAAAATGTCACAATGATAACAGCCAACTGAAGCTGATACATTTGAACGCATCGATCTTGGATGTTATGTTGACTCCACTAGAGCCCCCAACGTGTCAGAGCCCTTGGGAAAATACCGTTGGAGAATATCTGTGCAGCATCAGTTGCAGGAATTTTCCAAAGGGGCCAGCGAGGTAAGGTGCTAACGAGTCTTGCAAAATTCAAATCGAGAGCTGCTTCTCATGTCTGGCAAATTATTAATATGCGAGTTTGGAGCAGGGGCAGCAAAAATCATCTGCGGGCCCCTGGTCTCTCTCTCTCTCTCTCTCTCTCTCTCTCTCTCCTTCTCTCTCCAGGCAGCTGTCAGCTGCACGGCGGGCCGGTCCTTGCAGACACTTTTCGGACTCATCGGCTACGCGACGCCGCGCGACTCCATGCGGGGCGACGTGCTGTCCTCGGAATAACTTGGCCCGCACAAATGGAATCTGCATTCTAAATTTAGCGAACTTGTTAGAGGAGCTGAAGCTTCTTTTATGAATAATTCATTAGCGAAAGTTGGAGCCGCGTGTGGCGGTGGCGGGAAGAGCGCGTTATTAGTAAACAGGCCGTTAATTGCAGACCCTCTGTGCGAGCCGTGGCCCGCTCGCGCTACCAAAACCCCTCCCCTTTAATTAACTTTAGATAATTCGGCGCGAGCCAAGTTTTCAGAAGAATGCCGACGGCTGAGCCGTGGAGGAGAAGTTAAGTGCGTTGAAAATTGTAGGGGCGCCCTTGCATCGGCAGCCGATCATGGGTGTCGGCCCCTGTGGGAGTGGAGCAGGGAAGAGGGGGGCAAAGGGGCGGGAGGGCAAGTATGCCCCTCGTTTCGGGATACTCACAGGCAGGCAGATGCTCGTCACACTTATCATCTCGCTGACTTAAGATTTAAGGATGAACTGATCAGAATCCGGATGAGGACACCTACTCATTTAATCATGTTGAGGGTCTCGGTTGCATTCACGAAAGAGTGGTTACGTGCTCTTGTACAGAAGTTACGTAATCCCCATTTGCGCTTGCATTCAAAACTCTTTGTGTCACCGTGACGGGTGTAGCAGAGGATGGTGTTAATCAAGCTTCCTCCCTCTTCCGTTCGTTAATAAGATTCCTTCAACATTATTTCGTTAACTTTACCTTCAGTTTGGGTGCAAGGAAGAAAACTAGATCGGGCAAATATCCCAAGATTCCACTTTCATAAACTGCTTCTTTGAATGTTCTGTGCCTGTTTCCGAATAATATCAGGTACCTGCAAGCTACGAATTTCAGGTTTTCTACAAATTAAGTACGTGACAGTTTGCGATGCTCTTCCCTGTATTAGCTTGAAGTCATCTGTTGGCCCTAGCTCACTTTAATCCCAGGGATGTGTTCCAATATATGCTGTTCCTCATGACTGTTTATTCTTTGTGGGATATTAACACTATGCCGTCCGGCTACCCCACAGTGGTGTCGTGTGCGAAATAGAGGTAAACGGCCGGCGACACCACAATGGTGTCGTCTGCATGGCCGGCGACAGCACATTAGTATCTTTTGCATTCTGTTGGTGTTTTGTTTAGGTAACAATAAGTTACACACGTCAACAAGTTTTTTTTTTATAAGTACTTGTGCCCTTTCATCATGGTAGACGAAAGAGACAATAGGATTATTTACGATGAATGCGCAGACGTCTTGTCTAACGTTACGGACACCTTGGCCGATTTGGAAGACGACATTGGATATAAAAAAAAAATTAGCAGAATCGTAGGAAGATAGTGAAATACGTCCAAGAAGAATTCGCCGAACGCTATGATTGCCAACTGATTCGGCTGAATCAGATGAATAATACACTGCACAGTGGTCAGACTTGAATTACTGAGGACCAATAATAAATTTGAAGGATCCCCGGGTCCAAACATATTTCCCAAAGATACACACAGCATCGAGGATATCGTACAATTACATATTGGGAACGACCTATTTGAATATATTAGGAACGGAACCAAAAAGTACTACAGTCAAAATTGCAATAGAAGGAAACTGTATTAAAAAATGCCAAATTTGTCAACGTCACTGACCCAAACTTAGAAAATGGTTTGGCTTGATATCCTTATGGGAATTGTAAGAAAAGCAAGGATCGATCATTATTGGTCAACGAATCCGTTGATAGACACACAGATATTTCGCAGAACGATGTCCCGCAACTGATTCAGACAAACATTATGATTTTTACATTTTTCCGACAGCAACAATAAACTGGATAGTGCCGAACGGCTTGTCAAAGTGCAGTTCGTAATTGATTATTTTTCCAAAATTGATGAAGGAATGATACGGTGGCGAGGATGGTTAAATTTTAAATTTTACCTTCCGTCGAAAATTACAAAATACGGCATACTCATTCGGATGCTGTGTGATTCGAGTACGGGATACATTTCCTCATTCAAGATATACTCCGGCGCTGGACAGCCTTTAGGAAAAACAGTGACGGAACTATTGACACCTTCTGATGGAGAGTGGCGTTACCTCTGCACAGATAATTATTATAACAGTGTAGAACTTGCAGAGAAGTTACTTGAAAAGAAAATAAGAGTTTGTGGAACCATACGGCAAAATAGAGGATTTCAGGAAAATTAAGGCGCGCAAAAGTCAATGTGTTTGAAGCTTGTCATCAACAGAAAGGTGACAAGCGGCCGGCGACAAGCCAAGTAATCCGACTTAGCGCTACCGGCGCCAAGCGAATAAATCTGTAAGAGACGTGCGGACGGCAAAGTGTTAAAATCACGCATTTATATGAAAACATTTTTATTTCCTATTCTGGTGCCGTCACGTGTAGGCTCTCATGAGCAAAGAAGAAAGAAAATAACAGAATGAAGTAATACCAAAAACATCAAACGATGTTTCAACTATAAAACTATGACGAATTAAAATCGACAAATAAGCTTCAAATCGTTGGTTTATTAGTACATCCAGAGTTAGCTACGTTATGTTTATGACAACATTTTCGCCAGGCAATTATTAGCTACGTTGTAATTTAAGATATTTAATGAATAATATGTAACAAATGCCAAATAACGTAAAGGGACTGTATACGAGATCAATACAAAAGCTATTTATCCTCTCACAGGAATGAATTCTTTCAGTTTTATAAATCACTAGCGGAGAAAACAGGTGTTGCCCAGGTATTTATTTACAGCTGTGTGTCTGCGTCCATACCACACTCCGTCTGGACTTATGCCTCATGCCGTCACATCTCCTGAACTATATGTCGTTAAACGATACACTTTGAGAAGTAAATGCAGCGGCATATGTGGATACTGTCTGCGAAATTTATTGCAAAGAAGTAGTAAATTTAAACATCATGCAAGTTGCGGAAGTTTTTCGCGCATGTCCACGTTGTTCTCTCTTTTGTCGCTACAGTTGTCTTCTGAGGAGGTATTTGTCACCTCTTATGGAGCACCATGCGGCAGGAGACAACTGTAGCGGAAAAGAGAGGGAACAATATGAATCATCCGAAACCTCAGGTACCACATAACCTGGGAGCAGAGACAGAACTGCAGACGGCGGCCACCGCCACGGAGAGACTGCTGGGGCATGCACAGACAAAATATGCAAATCCAATCATCACCTTGATTCGGCAGGAAGCGAACCTTGCTGGCGCGTACTGAACCGCACACGCCAGGGGAGTGACAGGGGCTCGAAAGAAAGCCGGAGCGGTCACAACAGCATAATGAATGTCTGCAACATTTCGATAGTGCTAGGAATGCGGCCGCAGCGTGTGGCCCTAGTACGGAATAACCTGGCACGGCCGCCGTCGGGAAAAAGAGCGAAACGGGCTGAGAGGGAAGACGGAAAGCATAGGGACGAATAGCACCGCCAGAAATGGCCGCAGTGGGCGCTGACGACTTTGGGAACTCCAGACACCGACCAGAGGTAAATGTGGGACACAGGCAGCTCGTCGATCAGTCGCAGGAAACCCCTGATGAATACGCCTAGCTACGACGGCGAAATGTTGTGTTGTAAAAACACAAACCTCCGACAGTACACCCGATTTACGAGATGACATGTCATTGTTTATGATGTCATTTTTCCTGAACTGTGCAATGTACAATGATATACGCTTAAGAGCCAAAGAAAGTGGCACCCCTGCCTAATATCGTGTAGGGCCCCTGCGAGCATGCAGAAGTGCCGCAACGCGACGTGGCATGGACTTGGCTAATGTTTGAAGTAGTGCTGGAAGGAAGTGGCAACATGAATCCTGCAGCGCGGTCCATAAATACGTAAGAGTACGAGGAGTGAAGTTCTCTTCTGAACAACACGTAGCAAAGCATCCCTGATATCCTCAATAATGTCCATGTTTGGGGAGTTTGGTGGCCAGCGGAAGTGTTTAAACACAGACGAGTTTTCCGGGAGCCACTCTGTAGCAATTTTGGACGTGTTGGGTGTCGCAGTCTCCTGCTGGAATTGCTCAAGTCCGTCGGAATGCACAATGGACATGAATGGTTGTAGATGGTCAGAAACGATGCTTATATACGTGTCACCTGTTAGAGTCATATCTAGACTTATCAGGGGTCCCGTATCACTCTTACTGCAAACGCCCCAAGCCCTTACAGAGACTCCACCAGCTTGAACAGCCTCTGCTGATATGCAGGGTCCATGGATTCATGAGATTGTCTCTATACCCGCACGTCCATCTCCTCTATACAATTTGAAAAGAGACTCCTCCGACCAGGCAACATGTTTCCAGTCATGAACAGTACAATGACGGTGTTGACGGGCCCCGGCGAGGCGTAAAGCTTTTTCGTCGTGCAGTCATTAAGAGCACACGAGTGGACCATCAGCTCCGGAAGCCCATTTTGATGAGGTTTCGTTGAATGGTTCGCACTCTGACACTTGTTGATGGCCCAGCGTCGAAATCTGTAGAGATTTGTGGAAGAATTGCGCTTCTGTCACGTTGGACGATTCCCGTCAGTCGTCGTTGGTCCCGTTGTTGCAGGATCTGTTTCCGACCGCAGAGATGTCAGAGATCTGATGTATTACCGGATTTCTGATATTCACAGTACACTAGCGAAATGGTCGTACTGGAAAATGCCTACTTCATCGTTACCTCGGAGATTCTGGATCCCATCGCTCGTGCGCCGACTATGACACCCCGTTCAAACTCACTTAAATCTTGGTAACCTGCCTTGTAGCAGCGGTAACCGATCTATCAAGTGCGCCAGACACTTGTTGTCTTATAAAGGCGTTTCCGACCGCAGCGCCATATTCTGTCTTTTTAGATATCTCTGCAGTTGAATATGCATGTCTATACCAATTTCTTTGGCGTTTCGGTGTAATTTAGCACTTATATATTTGTGGTATGTATGCTTACTTTTAGTAAAATGTGTCGCAAATACTGTTAGTAGTAAAGGAGTTATAGCTTATATCATCATTCCTAATGTCATACTTCTACTGCGCCTACAGTGGAAAAGCAGTAAGCGATAAAATTTTTGATTTTATCATTTTGCAAGGGTTGTCAATGAGAAAAAAATTCTTAAAGGTTTGAAATTATGTGTAAAACTTGTTGAAAATTGCTAAGTGCTCTCATGCACAAATACTGGATGGTTAAAATCTGCTAATTCATTCGACGCAGACTACGTCTCGTTTTCATTCCCACCTCCATCTCTTTCATAGGTAGACGGTTCTTACCCCAATAGCCATTGTCGCCTGACAGTAATGTACATGTGTAGCAATTTTCGTTCAAATAGGGCCGGTGGTTTCGTGGGAGATGTGGCACACACACACACACATACATACACACACAAACACACACACACACACACACACACACACACACACACATATCCATTTTTATGATATGTATTCACACTAGCAGTGAAAAAAATAATACCTTTTATTACAAGCACGAGTCGAACTTGTCCTCTAATTAACAACCGAGAAAATTTGTGGGCACGGCCTAAGTTTGTTCCATAACTCGACAGATGTAATGGAGTTAGTGAAAAAAACTGGAATCATTTCAGTAGTATCTAGCTATTAAAGAATTCGGTTTTCAAGTTTCTCGACAGTGCCTAGTAAACAGTTCTTTCCTAGCAGTTGATATCTCTTATAAGTCCACTGAAAATAGCAGTCACAGCCGAAATCTCGTTTGCACAGATACATCTAAGAAAAGCATGTATCTCTTTTCGTTCTGCATCGGGTGCATAATGCGAAAGAACCGTGTAAGAACTGACTTTTGCCAGCTCAGTAAAACCCGGGCGTCATTAGGAAGTGTCAAAGACGACGTCTACTTACGTCGGAACAAGCACAGATTCCGCATTAGTGAGGTAAGACATATATTGGAGAAACAGTGCGCATAATCGAAGATCGATGTCGGTGCGACACACTCAGTTCATGTATCCTAATAAGTCGCCGGTGTCTGAGCACTGTTTGTCTGAGATACGTGCGGTGGAATACGAGGGCTTCGAGATTTTAACACTAACTTTGAAATGCTGGGACAGCGTCGTTAGAGAAACCATCGAAATACGCACCAGGGCAATATCATCAACCGAGACCGGGGCAATAGTCTCAGCAGAGCTTGGAAAGCAGCACTGCGAGTAATTGAGGAGGCACTCAGCAAATACGACTACACTGCCGTTTGTAAAAAGTGCAGCACCGATAAGGAATTATCCGAATCGCGCCACACTTGGTGGAAGTGGCGACAGGTGACGGGTGTGCAAGCAATACGTGATAAGTTTAGCAGCGATATGGGGTACACGTAGGCCGAGCAGAGCCCTCTCTTGTCGGTCCGACAGGGTCGGTGTTGCGCCTAGTGTTGTCGGTGCAGAGCGCTCACACAAAGTGGAAACAATACAGTGAGTGCCAGCATGCCTCGTCGACGTCAAAGGGAGCCATGTCGGCATGTGAACGAGTTAGAACGGTCTCCGGGAAACGGGGTTGTCGTACCGTGACATTTCGGCTCGGAAAGGGGATGCTGCTACGTCAGTGATACGTATGTGGAAGCAGTGGAAAGAGGAAGGTCGTACGCAGCGACGTTCGGGAACTGGACCACGGAACATGACCACAGCACGGGATGACCGTCATGTTGACCGCATGGCCATTACGGACCGTACAGCATCATCCGCAGGGTTGACTCATCGCTGAAGCACAACAACAGATGTGAACTTCTTGCGCATTTTCAACTCCTCGCGGCGTAATGTACATTAAATTTCGGGCATGCAGTTGCGCAAATAAAATTTCCTCCACTGATATTTCGGCCGCGTATCGTCCGGCCACCCTTAGAGTGAGTAACAAGACTGACGACAAGATGCCAAGCACGGCCTTATACAGGGTGTTACAAAAAGGTACGGCCAAACTTTCGGGAAACATTCCTCACACACAAAGAAAGAAAATATGTTATGTGGACATGTGTCCGGAAACGCTTAGTTTCCATGTTAGAGCTCATTTTAGTTTCGTCAGTATGTTCTTCCACCTACGCTCAATGGAGCACGTTATCATGATTTCATACGGGATACTCTACCAGTGCTGCTAGAACATGTGCCTTTACAAGTACGACACAATATGTGGTTCATGCACGATGGAGCTCCTGCACATTTCAGTCGAAGTGTTCGTACGCTTCTCAACAACAGATTCGGTGACCGAGGGATTGGTAGAGGCGGACCAATTCGATGGCCTCCATGCTCTCCTGACCGGAACCCTCATGACTTTCATTTATGGGAACATTTGAAAGCTCTTGTCTACGCAACCCCGGTACCAAATGTAGAGACTCTTCGTGCTCGTATTGTGGACGGCTGTGATACAATACGCCATTCTCCAGGGCTGCATCAGGGCATCAGGGATTCCATGCGACGGAGGGTGGATGCATGTATCCTCGCTAACGGAGAACATTTTGAACATTTCCTGTAACAAAGTGTTTGAAGTCACGCTGGTACGTTCTGTTGCTGTGCGTTTCCATTCCATGATAAATGTGATTTGAAGAAAAGTAATAAAATGAGCTCTAACATGGAAAGTAAGCGTTTCCGGACACATGTCCACATAACATATTTTCTTTCTTTGTGTGTGAGGAATGTCTCCTGAAAGTTTGGCCGTACCTTTTTGTAACACCCTGTACTGCGGATTCGGGTCACAGATGCTGGTCGGCGGCAAAGAAATACGCTTACACATGTGCCGCCTGTGGCCAAGGCGTAGAGACATTCGATTCCCTTATCGATGAATGATCGGCGGGGGTGACACCATGACGACTTCTCTGCAGTTTAATTACCCCAAGAGCCGGATTCCATGCTTTAACCAAATGAAAACCATTATCTCTATTTATTAAATTGTTAGCTAATCTAATCTCTATAGCTTCCTTGAAGACACATAGATTCCCAAAAAGAAGAGGTGGATGTTAATATCTTCACATCAATGTAATTCATGAAATGCCCTGTATCAGTACAATGTTCGACCACAACTGACCTGTCTGGCTGTAATAAGCGTGTGTACCCTCGATGCTCCACACATCTCTCATGAACGTGCGTGTTGTTTGACCTATGTACGACATCTCACAATTTCCGCAAGGAATCTGATACACACCCGCTTTACGAAGCCGTAAATCGTTCTTCACAGAGCCAAATAATGCTGAAATCTTCGTGGCGTGCCGGAAGATCATCTTAACACAGTGTTTCTCTAGAACGGTCTATCTTCGAGGAATGAGCACCCACATAGGACAAAAGCGCACTAGATCTGAAGGAATTACTATCTTCTTCCCCATTACATACCTTCATTGTAGGGTTTGCATTGAATGCTCTACGAATTTGTTGCGGAGATAATCCATTCGATTTAAAAGTGCTCTTGAGGTATGAGACATCTTCTTGCAAATTGTTTTTATCGAATACACAGTGCGACCTATGGACACCTAGGTATGTGAAGGGTGATTGCAGCTACTGGCATGAAGATATAGATTTATGTGTGTTGGTTTCCGATATACAGCATGTCTCAAAAAGGGAGACACCCGTCTTTTTCTATTTCCACAGTAAATTTGATACTAGCGTGGATGGAATTCAGATGCTCAAGAAATCGATGTAATTCATCCATCCTGTGCGGCCATACCGAAAACGTGTCTTCCACGTACCTCCAGAAGACCTGTGGTTTAAAACTTGCTGAATCCAGTGCCCATAGCAACACCATCAATCTGTCCATAAAATTAATCAATAAACCGAAAATAAGATGATAAAAGCACATGTTCAAATAAGGCCGTAATTTTAGTATCAGAATGGTGGCCGATAAGAGATAAAGAGTCCTTTAAAAGCACCTTGCTGTATAATGATACCACGTCAAAACTAACAAGCACATCCTTACTATTTAGCCCGACATTGCCAGGTCTCTGAATAAAATTCATAGAATTACGAAAGTGGTGACTACATTTTCATATCAATGGTTTTAATAAGGAAACTAAATATTTGGCAGAAAAATACGTTGTTGAACCAATAGTGCTCGTTGTAGGTCTCATAGACATGCCCTCTAAACGCTCATCCATACCCGTCTTGTGACGTTTAGGAAGACCATAAAATCTCGGTGGTACTGCACATCGTACTTTTAAACTTCTTATGACTTCCTTCAGTAGTGATGAAGCAGTCAGCAAGGCAGCAGTCCTTATTGTCACGTTGTTAGTAGGATCTTTGTTCATCTTCCGGTACGCGCCAGAACTAAGTAGACCACGTATCTTTTCCTTGTAGACTTCCTGAGGCAAAAGGACGGTAGCATTACCTTTATCAGCACGCAGGACGACTGTGTCGGTATCCTCACACAGCTTTCGTATCGCACATCCTTCTTCCTTGAAAACATTGCTTCTTTGTGGACGATGCTTCGTAGTTGCTTGACAGGTTTCTCGTCTGATTTCTTCAGCAGAATCCTCTGATAGTGGTCGGACAGCTTCTTCAATGGCACTGATGAAAGATGATATCGGCAAAGTCTTTGGAGTAGGGGCAAAATTTAGCCTTTTACTTAAGACAGACAACGTAGCATCGTCCAGATCCTTACCCGTCAAAGTTATGACAGGACGTCGAATGACAGAGTCCACGTGAGAAGGCTGGTCCAATCGGCTGTACTTGGTAATCTGTCGTTTTGTGGCCACATCGCGAACCCAGTCAGACTTAGCCAATGTCGTTCCATCAATCCAGCCCCATGAGTCAGGAGATTAAACAGCTGCTACTGAAACGTCCCCTTTAGAAAAATGGTACGAGACTATGCTTAAACTGACACACAATATTTTTAGCGCAACGAAATCTGACTTTCAATAATCCCTACAAAAGAATGGCCCTGACTAACATTAACCTATACCTTTCACAAATCACTTACCTCACAAAAATCTTCGTTACTCGAACTACTGCAATATAGCGAGCGTCACTACTGCCAGCTAAATAAAAGATTCTAACTACTGAAGGCACTAACTACTGATAGGCATAGTTAGCAAATGAAAGATTTTGATAGAGAACAAATGATGTATTTACCTCAATTGTCATAATATATATAGCAGTTCATGATATCCAGTCTTACAAATTTCAAAACTCTGCCATCTCTCTCCCCACATCCACCACTGCTGGCGGCTCACCTCCAACTGCCCAGCGCTACGCGCAGTTAACATCCAACTGCCCAATACTACAATGGCAGACAACAATGCAAACTAGCCACAGACTGCACACAGCACAGCCAGTGATTTTCATACAGAGCGCTACGTAACGTTGCCAATAAGAAAACATAAACAGCCTACTTACATAGCCCCCATGCTCCCCACAAAAATTTTTACAAACTGTTTTGGGAACTGGACAATACAGATTTGAAAAAATTTTTCATAATTACAGTAAGAAAGATATCAAATGCACACACTTATTGATACAATGTTGGTCAAAAGATAAAATTTTCTCACAGTCCATAAAGACAGTCCTGATCATTCATCACAGTAAAATTGCAGTGTTTTTCTCAAAGTATGAGCAGTAAAAGAAAATGCACACGGAAGTAGATGATTTCCATGCAGTCTTGAAGAAGTAGTGTTGTCCTTCCAACGGAAAGACAGTGCTGACTCTCGACATGCAGACAGGTAATGGGCCACAACAGAGCAAACCCACAGCAGAGTCATTCGAAGTTTTGAAGAATATTGGTAGGTGGGTCGTCACAGAGCAGACCCATTGTAGTCCTGGTACTGCAGTCCTTGTAGAAATAATGGTAATGGTGAGTCAGCAAAGGTGTAGACCCACTGTAGTCCTTGTAGAGACGGCCAATAGCCATCTGTTGCGACTGTGCAGGTGCACAATCACCATCGAAGTGTCTTGCAGAGAATATAGCAAGTCCATAAACCACCACTTGTTCACTCACAAAAAATTTGTTTGAAATGTCCTTAGAACCAGCAATGCTGTTATCCAGTCCCTTTCTGAATTATTAACAGACGTGCAAACACTATCAGTCCCTACTTCTCACATATTGTCCATATACTATGACCAACAGGAATGTGTGCAGTAAAATGTAACTTACAAGTTACTGAATTTGATGAACTGGTGTCAAGTACAATTTTATAACATAAGAACACAATAACAACGGTACAAAATACATCATTAAAAACATAATAATACAGATAACAAAAGAAAAGAAATAAACATATACATCAGTGTTACAGGAATTATGACATAAGTAAATACATAAAAGATCAGAATAATTATTGAAACATCAACTTCACACATGAGCATTAAAACAGAACAGAATTAATAATGTCTAACATCTTTACAAAGTAAATAACATGTTGTTAATGCAAATTATATTTGAGGATAACAGTATTCCTCATCATAGTTCATGTAGCTGAGTATTAGAAAAGTTCTACAACATAAGTCTTATCAGATAAACATATAAAGACAGGAAGAACATAAATACACAAGGGTACACAAACACATAGTGGGATAACACAACGAAAGGACAGGGTTTGTTTTACTGCAGTATTTTGCAAACAAAACTTTCTTTACTTCTCGGAGATCTCCCTTCGTTCTTCATTATTTCCAAAAAGTCCTATCTATACCTGCTTTCTGTACTTTTCTCTTATAGCCTCTCAGTGCATTTCTTCAAATTCATTGCAACTCATTCTCTTATAGGCTACCCCCTCTTAAGCTAACTTAAATCTACTGAGCTCAGATGCTAAACTAAGGGACGAGGCAACGCAGCAGCACAAAACAATTAACACAAACAGCAATGACAAAAAAATTGGAAAATTGCAAAGCAAGCTACAGTAAATCTAAATTGCCAAGCAATGCAACATTACAACTAATATGAGCCAATGTACAGCAACAAGAAAAATAAATCAGTAGTAAAACTAGCTTAACAGAGTAATACAAAGTGAAATTTAGTAGCACTATGCCTGGCAAACAGCAGCAGCAAATGTAATAACTTATATCTAAATATGACAACGCTCAAGCAAAAAAATATTACATTAAAGACAACAATGCAGATAAAGGAAATGTATATTCACATCTTAATGTCTATGTAATTAAAGTGGTACACCACAACTTATTCTACAAAATAAATTACCAAGTACTTGAAAAGATAATTATGAATGCAGTTCCTGTGAAGGTAAATGTCTTTTACGCTCCCTCATTTTTTTTTTAATTATTATTGATTCGATCTGTAGACAGAAAATATTTATATTAGTACAGCTATAAAATTTTATTTTAACCAACGCTGAAGTGCAGCTAGAAACTAGATATTAAATAAAATGTGTTAATAAATACATAAAGCAAGCCATATGGCATTTCTCTAGCAAGACAATACTCGTGAATGTGTTTCATCATTTCATTAGGCATTTTAGTAAATATCATGAATTAAGAGCTCCACAGTATAATCATATGTTTTCAAGTTTGAGCTTGTCATATTTGCGATGCTTTCTACAAAGGAATGTCAATAGCGTAGATAATGGCCTCCCTTTTATTTTCTCCAACTGTGCCTCTGAAAGGTACACACTAATGGCTTTTTTCCAGGCGACTGTCGCCCAGCTGGGTGCCCACAATGCATTACATGCTGGTGCTCACTTAACTTTCTTACCGAAATATTTTCAACACCAGTTTGCACTACAGTGGCAGTCTCATATACAAAATGTCACGGGTCGAGAATTTGCGTTGCAAATGTGTAGATACAAAATCTTATGAATATAACAGTGTCCAAAAAATTTTCGCCGGCATTGTGATACATTCACGTATTTACACACATTTCATAACTCTTAAAGTACGATTCTTGGTTTCCAACATCTTTTTTCACAAGTCAGAGTCCCTAACCACTATTCATTACTCCTTACCTTATTACACATATAAATATTCGTCGACACTTCTTCAATATTTCATCATAACAGATACGTAGCATAATCAAATTCTTCATATAGCATCAGCTTATTGACCATAAACATACCACAACAGCATAATACACATAGTCATCGTAATAATAACATCATAACACCTCAGTCAACTCTCAAAATCGTTGTAGCTTCCTCCAATAATTTCAAAACCTAAAAAAAATTCTCTGTTCATGTCAAAAGTGTCATCTGCCTCAAACGTACTTTAAAAATCGTGATCCCATACCAAATACATCATTCAAAGCTCTCATAGTATCACAATGGTTCCGAAAAAATATGAACAGTTCACAAAGTATAGACAAAATACAATTTCATAAGTGTGAAATCATCCAACTGTGTAATTGCGTAAACATGTGTCACTGACAAGAAAAAAATTTTTGTTTCTCTGTTAAATAATCAGATAGCTGTGTAATTCTGTGTTGGAGAAATATGGTACCGATGTGTGAAAATGTATAAGCAAATACCATATTAGCTAGGGATCCTTGTACTTGCCACACACATGGTACACAAAGTAAGCGTGTACCCCCCCAGAGGATTAATGTAATTATACCCTCAGGTGTTACAGATTACAGCAATGGAATGAAATGTATCACGGAAAACTTTTTCTGTAATTCAAAAATCTTTAAAAATAAATGTTTTAAGTACAAATTTAATCACTCAAATACGTGTACTGTAGCACTGGTAAGAAATGGGCTTCGTGTCGTAATTATCGTCATCCGTAAGCAAAGTTTTGTGGAAGTCAATGTACTTCCCTTGTAATAAACAAAAGCGAAATGCTATGCGTATAGATATCGTAGTTATCACGTACATTACCGTGATCAAGAAAGTACTATACTATAACGTACTGTTGTGCTACGAAAAAGGCTGTCTCATTGTAGCTATACCACAAAAGGTACTACTAAAACATGTTTTACTTTCCAGAAGAATTCAGAAAAACTGTGCAGATATAAAACAGATACACCGAAAAAACAACATTATACATTGTCACTCATTAGTAGCGTCGTGATAAAATCGTGTAGCTGTCACATAAACTAACCACTGCGTCATCTGGTATCTCGGAGAAAGTACTTTAAATCCAGAATGTATTTTCAAGTAAACCAAAATGTTGCATGGAAATCTCATTAGCAGTACCAGTATATGTTCTAAGTATGTAAGCCTGATAGTCATTACGTAATCGTGCAACTAACAAGCAAGAATGTACAAGTAGAACACTGTGTCATCTGTTCACTATAACGATGCATTCGTAATTTCTGTTTAAAAATGTTCCCTAGGTTCTAGACTGGATATTTAACTTCAAAAATTGTTGCATGTTAACAGTTTCTTAAGTCTGACAAAGCATACTGGTAATGTAAAGTGAAAAGTTATATGGCAAAGACAAAGTTAAAAAGCAGATTATCTTTCAATAAACGGTTTTACATGTGAAATGTGGTGTAAACCTTTACTCTTCCTAATACGCAGAGGTTCAACTTGAATGGAATTATCATGCAGTATACGTCGGTGAGGAATGCTAAAGTTTTTCTCGAGGTTAGTGTCAATGTCATTTTTCTCTGATCCAGCCGGCGCACGCAGCTGCCTGTGGTGCGAGTCATTGTCTGTTTCTTTGTTGGCGCGTGTCGTTATTGGGAGTAGGAGACCTAACTTCTACAAATTCACCTTGTCGAGAGGGCCCTGCTCTGTTTGAATCCCGCCAGTTCTGATGCAATTCAGGTCTGTCGTTACGATCATACCGTCTGTCGTCATGTCGGTAGATTCCATAGTTTCTTTCTTGTCGGTCACATGGTGGAGAATTTCTCCCTGAATCGTAACTGCGCCCTGGACCGTTGCGTCTGAAGTTATTCTGTCCCCTGTGATAATAATTGTTTCTGTTACCATATTGTCTGTTTCTATGGTAATCTCTGTCATATTCATTATTACGGAAATGTGATCTTTCTCTGTAACTATTACTCTGCCAGTGGTTGTCATATGGGTGGTGTCTGTTTTGTTCACGATTTGCGTTGTAAGAATAGCCTTGTTGTGTCCAGTTATTATTTCTGTCGTCACGGAATTGTGACGGATGTGACCTGTAGTGATTGTTTTCCTGTTTTCGCATCCCGCGACTGTCTGTGTCAATTTCTAATTCTTGTAAGAGTCCCTGAAAAGCTTCAATGTCGTCTTTGCAACGTCCTGCCAAAATAATATGTCGTAAATGTTCAAGTAATTTGATTAAGCAAATGCGGATGAGTTTGACAGGTACTGATTCTTATGCAACATGTCTTCAAAATATTTCACAAGACTGGTAAATTCAGATTGTTCGAAATATTTCATCATTATGATGCTATGTTTTACTCGGTCTTGTGTAGCTTGAGACCAATATGCTGAGAGGAAGGCATGGTAAAATTCTCCTTCACTGTGGCAATCGTGAATGACCGATCGCATTCTTACAGCTGGTTCATTCTCTAAATAGCCACACACAAATTCTAATCTGTGCTCTAATGACCAGTTGAGAGGAAAACAATGAGAGAATTGATGGAGCCATGCTTGTGGATGAATGTCGTTGCCAGAATTCTTAAATGATTTGAATTTACGTGTAGTAATGAACAGCTTATAGTCAAAATCATCATGTCGGTGAGTCGCATGTCGGTCTTTGTTACATAGTTTTCCTGGGTTTTTGCAAGTTGCGTAACCGAATCGGTAGATGCAACTGAGTCAATTTTAGCTTGCAAGGTCTCATGATTTTCATGAACAATAATTTGCAGTTCTTTTATGGCTGCTTCGTGATTCTGTAATGCATTTTCATGCCGCAAATAAATAGGTTGAAAATGCTCACAATTTTGTGTTTTTACGTCGTTACAGACTTTTTGACATTTCGATTCGATTTTATGTAACTCAGTGGTTAAATCTTCACGTGTTTGTTCAAGCGTGGTGTGAAGATTTTGTTCCATTGCGTCTAACTGTTGCTGTGTTTGTCTCTGGTGTTGTTCCATTGTGTCTAACTTTTGAAGATTTTGTTCCATTGTGTCTAACTTTTGAAGCTTTTGTCCCATTTGTTGCATTAATTGTAATAACAATGTAATGGTGTCTGAAACATGTTCCTCAGTGCTTTTCGGCAGTGAATTTGCACCGGCAACATTCACATTTTGACAAGCGGAAAATGTGTCTTGACCCATTTGAGAAAACGGTGAGAACCCAAAACCTGAGTCTACAGTATTTGCATTATTGTGTTCTGTCATTCCCGATTCCTGAGGCGAGCTGTTGCCGACCGATCGATCGATAATGCTTCCCTGATCACTACCTGTTTCACTGTCTACACCATTATTTGACGCCCGCTCCATTTCCCTATGCACAGTTACCAAATTAACTACTTTGAATGTCTGTTAATTCATTACACAGCGGTGCTGGTAAGCTACGCTCGTCGTCACTATTATTTCTCTGTTTACTTTGGAGCCTTGTGTTACGTTTTTCACACGCCATTGTTGTCACAATATTTCACACGATAACACAGAAAATAAGAGAACACATTAAAATAGCGCTGAAAATAATATCTAGTTAATTGCAAGCTGTGAAGTACTTCGTGCAAATTTACATGCGTGCCACACCTGTTTTACTGTACAACAATGAAACTCTGCAACTACAAAGGAGATTCTCTCTACAATTACGCGCTAACAATAAACAAAATCTACACTAATTACACAAACTACAAGAAAAAAATCAGAAGATTCCAGTGAGGTATCCTCGGCTAAGGGATGACATATGAAACGTCCCCTTTGAACAGTTATAAAAGACTGTGCCTAAACTGTCACACAATATTTTTAGCGCAACGCAATCTGACTTTCAATAATCCATACAAAAGAATGGCCCTGACTAACATTAACCTATACCTTTCACAAATCACTTACCTCACAAAAATCTTCGTTACTCGAACTACTGCAATATAGCGAGCGCCACTACTGCCAGCTAAATAAAAGATTACAACTACTGAAGGCACTAACTACTGATAGGCGTAGTTAGCAAATGAAAGATTTTGATAGAGAACAAATGATGTATTTACCTTTATAGTCATAATATATATAGCAGTTCATGACATTCAGTCTTACAAATTTCTAAACTCCGCCATCTCTCTCCCCATATCCACCACTGCTGGCGGCTCACCTCCAACTGCCCAGCGCTATGCGCTGTTAACATCCAACTGCCCAACAATGGCAGACAACAACGCAAACTAGCCACAGACTGCACACAGCACAGCCAGTGATTTTCATACAGAGCGCTATGTAACGTTGGCAATAAGAAAACATAAACAGCCTACTTACACTACCTTCAAATGCAGATGATACAGGTGTTCAGAAACAATGTCCATTTATCGACGAGTAAAACGAATTCTTCCTCTAACAATATCAGAGCCAACCTTATATAAAATACTACTTACTGCACCGTTCTTAACAAAGTGAACCAACCTTGCAAATTTTGGGACAACTCCACGGTCCCGGCACTTCAGTATGAAACTCAAGGAACTCAACAGTCTTCCTCTCTGGTGTCATGATTTGTCCAAACTATGGACCAATGAAACCATCTTCTCCCGGAAGAGGTACTTGACGTGCAGTTTCACCGTATTCTTGAGAAACACTGTGTTAAGGTGATCTTCTGGGCCCCCACGAAGATTTCAGCTTTACTTGGCTCTGTGAAGGACTATTTACAGCTTCGTAAAGCGGGAGTGTATCAGATTCCTAGCGTAAATTATGAGATGTCGTACGCAGGTCAAACAACACTCACGTTCATGAGAGATGTTTGGAGCATCGAAGATACATACGCTTATTACAGCCAGACAAATCAGCTGTGGCCGAACGTTGTATTGATACAGGGCATTCCTTGAATTACACTAATGTGAAGATTTTAACATCCACCTCTTCCTTTTGGGAATCTATGTGTATTCAAGGAAGCTACAGAGATTAGATTACCTAATAATTTAATAAATAGAGATAATGCTTTCAATTTGGACAAAACATGGATTCCGGCTCTTGGGGTAATTAAACTGCATGGTGTCAGCGCCGCCGATCATACATCGATAAGCAAATCGAATGTCTCTACGCCTTGGCCACAGGCGGCACATGTGTAAGCGTATTTCTTTGCCGCCGACCAGCATCTGTGACCCGAATCCGCAGTACCGCCGCGGTGGAGTATAGAGGGTGAGTCCCCTAACGTTACCGCTGGATATGTTTCGTAAACCCCATCAAATACTGACGAACCGATTCCACAGACCGAACGTGAGGAGAGGGGCTAGTTTAATTGTTTAATACAAACTATACAAAAATGCACGGAAGTATGTTTTTTAACACAAACCTACGTTTTTTTAAATGGAACCACGTTAGTTTTGTTAGCACATCTGAACATATAAATAAATACGCAATCAGTGCCATTTGTTTGCATTGTAAAATGTTAATTACATCCGGAGATATTGTAACCTAAAGTTGACGCTTGAAACCTCCGACGTTCAGTTGCGTATTGTAACAAACACGGGCCACGGTCGGCGGGCAGCATCTGCAGGAACATGTTTACGATGACGGCCGTGTTTACGAGTGTGGCTATAGTGCACTGTTGTGGTTTGGTCTAGCTGTCGCAGTGTCCGCATGTAGCGCTTGCAGCTATTGTTATTCTGCATTCGTCTCCGCACGCAGACCAACTGTAGTACACCGTGTTACCAGACATCTGTGATAGTGTAGTGTTGTAGGAACTGTGACCATGGTGTATTCGAACTCTGAAAAGGCGGAGATGATACTCATCTATGGCGAGTGTCGACGAAATGCAGCTGAAGCCTGCAGGGTGTATGCAGAACGGTATCCGGGCAGAGAGCATCCAACGTGCCGAACATTGCAAAACATCTACCGCCAACTGTATGCAATAGGTATGGTCGCAGCACGCAAACGGGTCCGTAACAGGCACGCCACAGGAGAAGCGGGTGCAGTTGGTGTGTTAGCTGCTGTCGCCATGAACCGACACTTGAGTACACGGGACATTGCGAGAGCCGGTGGACTGAGTCAAAGTAGTGTCATGCGCATACTGCATCGTCACCGCTTTCACCCGTTTCCTGTGTCGCTACATCAGCAATTACATGGTGATGACTTTAATCATCGAGTGCAATTCTGTCAATGGGCATTAACAGAGAATGCGTTGCAGTTCTATCTGTTTACTGATGAAGCGGGTTTCACAAACCACGGGGCTGTGAATCTACGGAATATGCATTACTGGTCCGTGGACAATCCTCGCTGGCTCAGACAGGTAGAGCGACAGCGACCGTGGACTGTAAACGTATGGAGCGGAATCATTGGCGACCATCTCACTGGTCCTCACTTCATTGCAGGGGCCCGAACAGCTGCAACATACATCGCGTTTCTACAGAATGATCTGCCAACGTTGTTCAAAAATGTCCCACTGGAAACGCGTCGACGTATGTGGTATCAGCATGATGGTGCACCTGCACATTGCGCAATTAACACTAGGCTGACCGATGACAGGATCTTGGACGGGCGTTTCATAGGACGTGGAGGACGCATAAATTGGCCAGCCCGTTCTGCTGATCTTCTGGACTTCATTCTGTGGCGTACGTTGAAGGAGAGTGTGTACCGTTATGTGCCTAAAACACCAAAGGATATGAAACAACGTATTGTGGCAGCCTGCGGCGACATTACACCAGATGTACTGCGGCGTGTACGACATTCATTACGCCAGAGATTGCAATTGTGTGCAGCAAATGATGACCACCACATTGAACATCTATTGGCCTGACATGTCGGGACACACTCTATTCCACTCCGTAATTGAAAACGGAAACCACGTGCGTACGTGTACCTCACCCCTCATGGTAATGTACGTGTACGTCACTGAAAAAGACCAGTAAAAAGGTGTTAGCATGTGGACGTAATGTGCTGTTCCAGTCTCTTCTGTACCTAAGATCCATCACAGTTCCCTTTGTATCCCTGCGTAATTCGATGCTCTCCGATACTCACGATCGAACAGCGGAAGAGTGGTACTCAAGCGTCACCTTTAGGTTACAATATCTCCGGATGTAATTAACATTTTACAACGCAACAAACGGCACTGATTGCGTATTTATTTACATGTTCAGATGTGCTAACAAAACTAACGTGGTTCCATTAAAAAAAACTTAGGTTTGTGTTAAAAAACATACTTCCGTGCATTTTTGTATAGTTTGTATTAAACAATTAAACTAGCCCCTCTCCTCACGTTCGGTCTGTGGAATCGGTTCGTCAGTATTTGATGTGGTTTACGAAATATATCCAGCGGTAATGTTAGGTGACTCACCCTGTATAAGGCCGTGCTTGGCATCTTGTCGTCAGTCTTGTTACTCACTCTGAGGGTGGCCGGACGATACGCGGCCGAAATATCAGTGGAGGAAATTTTATTTCCGCCGCTGCATGCCCGAAATTCAATGGCCTAGGTCTGCTGCAGGTTGGACTGGTTTTAGGCATGCTATTACGTCGGCTTCCATTGTCTAGAAACCACAAGCTGCTCCGACTGGAATTGGCATGTGAATACCGTCACTGGGGTGCTGAGTGGCAACATGTAGTGTTTTCGGATGAGTCCCGCTTCAACGTGTCCTTCAGTGATGGCCGCATACGTGTCCGGCGGTACCGTGGTGAGCGCGACCTGGAGGGCTCCATTGTAGAGCGGCATAGAGGACAAACGGCAGGTGTGATGGTTTGGGGAAACATTTGGTAGAACAACCGATCTCGTCTCGTATGTATTGCGGGCACTTTGAACAGCAACCAGTATCTAACGGAGGTTATGGACCCTGAGATACTCCCCCCCCCCCCCCTGCTTTAGGCATCTTCACAGGCCACATTTCAACAGGACAATGCCCGGTCGCATATTGCGAAGAATGTACAGGCCTTCTTCGAAGAGTGACGGTTACCATTGCTTCCCTAGCCTGAACGTTCGCCAGGCATGTCGCCCATCGAACATGTCTGGGATCTGGTTGGTCGGCACCTGGTGCGTCTTGGTCCTCCAGTAACTGGTGGCACGGATTTGTCGGCTCGGATACAAACTTCATGGAGGGAAATCCATCAGGAACTTATTCAGAGCCACGGCGTATAGTAGATCTAATTGCAGCGCATTGTGTCCACAAGACGTACTGAATAATGGAGCTCAAAGGGCATGTACAGATTTCAGAAGGTAATCATTTGTTACTTGTCATGTATGTAACCTGTGGTATTAAAGCAATTGAAGTCATACGTTTCCTTCTTGGTGTTGCAATTTACACAATTGGTAGTGTAGTTGGTAGCCATTTCGGGAGGATTCCCTACATTCGCCGGCCTCTGTGGCCGAGCGATTGTAGTCGCTTCAGTCCGGAAACGCGCTGCTGCTACAGTCGCAGGTTCCAATCATACCTCGGGCATGGATGTTTGTGATGTCCTTAGGTTAGTTAGGTTTAAGTAGTTCTAAATCTAGGGAACTGATGACCTCAGATGTTAAGTCCCATAGTGCTTAGAGCCATTTGAACGATTTTGAGTCCCTACATTCACGCCACCGATGCCAAGGTACCACGACGAGCGTCTCTAGCCAGAGACGCCGAAGCACTCGGCGAACATGAGTCCATTGGAGGCTAAGAACCGACAATATATCTGTGGACTGTTCGATTAGATATTTAACTGCAGAGAGTACCCAGGTGAGGATATAGACTCTATTCACAATTTAGTACTATAGTTGATTGCATGGCCATCTTCCGCAGCAGCTGTTAAATTAGTTATTATTGGTTTTGCTGTCTTAAGCGTACTGAAATTTAATTAAACAGAATTGTACAACAGACGCGTTTCGCTTTTATTTATAAAGCATCTTCTGTGGATATTCTGCAACATCGATAAACATATTTGTACATTTTTGGTTGTTTCAGATTTAAAACTGAGTTTTGTTAATGAAGTTGGGATGAAAATTATTTAAGCTGCTTTTGCCTCTTTTTTACATATTATTCAAGCCACCCAGCTTCTTCCCTCCTTGTTGGCTGCGCTTGATTTCGAAAGGCTTCTTTTCACATGTGCACTCGGCATTTTTTGCCATTCTACAGTATTTATTGTGCTGCATTTGCGTTGTTTACACTTTGCCTCGCTTTTTTTTAAGTCGAGCTGAAGTTATGTATTTTCTCACTTAGCACAGTATTGCAGTGTTTATGTCTGATCGTTTGTTTTCCTGTAGGTTGTGAAATTTGCCAACCTGTGGAACTGCGTTCCTTTTCTTTCTTTTTAATAATTAATTCGTGTGTGTGTGTGTGTGTGTGTGTGTGTGTGTGTGTGTGTGTGTGCGTGTGTGTGTGTGTGTGTGTTTGTGTAAGGGTGGAATGCAGAGGGAGAGGAGGGGAGAGGAGAGGAGAGAAGAGGAAGGGAGGAGAGAGAGGAGAGAGAGAGAGAGAGAGAGAGAGAGAGAGAGAGAGAGAAGGAGGGGGGAGTTAGAAAATTTTTTTGTTTGTTTCACAGGGATATGAGAGGAGTTGGGATAGCGGATGATTGCGAGTTGTGATTTGATTTTTTTTTTTGGGGGGGGGGGGTTAGGTGGGTGGTTGGTGATTATAGGGAAGAAACAGGGAGAAGATGGGTGATAAATGGAGCCTGTGATTATATGTGTCTATTCAATGTTGTACTAAGTGGCCAATCAGTTTAAAGAGTACGTGGTTTGCCAAGTTGGTCAGATCATTTTCAGTTATTCCTTTTCTGTAATGATCTTTTGAATGTGTTAGTTCTCTCGTAAGGTGAGAAAGTAATTTTTATTGTCGTTTATGCTTGTGATTACTATGTCTGTGTCTCAGTCAGTAAGTAAACAAATAAATAAACGAGCCAACATAAACACCGTTATACTGTGCTGAGTAAGAACACACATAAAGCGAGGTGAAGTGCAAATAACGCAAATGCAGCCCAAAAAATACTGCAGAAGTGGAAAGATTGGCAAGTGTTCATGTGAAACGAAGTCTTCTGACATCACCTACTGCTGACAAGGAGGGAAGAAGCAATGGTTTGGAGAAGATATCAAAAAGAGGCAGAAACAGCATAAGTAATTTGCACTCAAATTTCATAAACAAAACGCTGCTTATGTGGCTGTAGGCTTTTCCGGTGTAAACTGTTGATGAAGGTTTCTCGGATCTCCAGCCGGATGCTAGCGTTCATCAAAACGCTGTTTTTAATCTAAAACATCACAAAATATACAAGCATACACTATGTGATCATACGTATCCTGACCCCTCCCCCCCCCCCCCCCCCCCCCCCCGGAACATACGTTTTCCATATTAGGTGCAGTGTGCTGCTACCTATTGCCAGGTACTCCTTATCAGCGACCTCGGTAGTCATTAGACATCGTGAGAGAGCAGACTGGGGCATTCCGCGGAACTCACAGATTTCGAACGTGGTCAGGGTGATTGAGGTGATTGGGTGTCACTTGTGTTAAACGTCTGTACTCGAGATTTCCACACTCCTAAATATCTCGGGCTCCACTGTTTCCGATGTGATAATGAAGTCGAACCGTGAAGGGACACGTACAGCACAAAAGCGTACAGGCGACCTCGTCTATTCACTGACAGAGACCGCTGACAGTTGAAGAGGGTCGTAATGTGTAATAGGTAGACATTTATCGAGACCATCACACAGGAATTCCAAAATGCTTCAGGATCCACTGCAAGTACTACGACAGTTAGGCAGGAGGTTAGAAAACTTGGATTTCATGGTCGAGCGGCTGCTCGTAAGGCACACATCGTTCTGGTAAATGCCAAACGTCGCTTCCCTTCGTGTAAGGATTGTAAACATTATATATTTGAACAGTGGAAAAACGTTGTGTTGGAATCAGGCGGCGATCCGATGGCAGGGAGTGAGTGTGGTGAACGCCCGGTGAAAGTCATCTTATAGCATGTGTAGTGCCACCACTAAAATTCGGAGGCGGTGGTGTTGTGGTGTGGTCGTGTTTATAATGGAGGGGGCTTGCGCCCCTTGTTGTTTTGCGTGGCGCTATCACAGTACAGCCACACACTGATGTTCTAAGCACCTACTTGCTTGCGCTGTTGAAGAGCAATTCGGGGATGGTGATTGCATCTTTCCGCACGATCGAGCACCTGTTCATAATGCACGGCATGTGGCGGAGTGGTTACCCGGCAATAACATCCCTGTAATGGACTGGCCTGCACAGAGTCCTGACCTGAATCCTATGGAACACCTCTGGGATGTTTTGGAACGCCAGGCTTCACTCACCGACATCTATATTTCTTCTCTGTGGAATACTCTGTGAAGACGGGGCTACCATTCCCCAAGAAACCTTCGCGCGCATGATTGAACGTATGCTTGTGAGAGTGGAAGCTGTCATCAAGGCTAAGGGTGGGCCAACACCATACTGAATTCCAGCATTACTGATGGAGGGCACCACGAACCTGTTAAGTCTTTTCAGCTAGATGTCCGGATACTTCTAATCACATAGTGTATGTATCCAATTTGCAGAAAAACCACGTCAAGTGCTTTGTACATAAAACCGAAAGGCGTATAGTGTAAAATTCTCTATAATGAAATTGGAGTAAGCTTAAGATGGAAAAACAGTAACAACTGATTTCAATTGAATCGTCTAGAAGAGCTGATGTAGAAAGAAGTGGAACACTGAAGTCCTAAGGAAGATGAATTTGATTTTCTGCAACGATGTGCATATTGTGCTAATGAGTATCACAGTAACCAGATTAGTTGAAGAGGAATGGACATCTCTAGAAAATGCAATTGCAGGAGTTGGAAATAAAATACAGGTACTAGGAAGATAACTGCCAAGATACCATGGGTAACAGAGGGAATACTTCAGTTCATTGATGGAAGAAGTAAGATAAAAGATGTTCAAGGAAATTCGGAATATAGAAAGACGTCACTCAGGAGTGAAATAAACAGGAGGTGCAGGAAAGCCAAGACGAAATGATTGCATGAAAGAATATGAAAGAACTGAAAAAGAAATGGGAATTGCACTGTAAAACACGGAGCAGAGAGCTGCTAGGGCTGGAAGATTACAGTGAAGGCTTCTATAAGCGGGACGACTATACGATGACATGATAGAAGAGGAATGAGAAGTAAATATCGAAGATATAGGTCATCCAGTATTAGAGTCACATGAACAGAGCCTTGGAAGACTTGTGGTGATGTAAGGAAAAAAGCATAGATTACATTCCTTAAGAACTTCTAAAATCATTGAGGGAAGTGACAACAAAACAACTGTTGAACTTAGTGTCAAAATCCTATGAGGCTTGAGATATATCATTAGACTTCGGAAAAACGTCATTCACACAATTCCGAAGATAGCAATGCGCATAAGAGCGACGACTATCGCACAATCACCTTAACTCCTCATGCATCCATGTTGCTCACAAGAATAATACACGGAAGAATGTGTAAGGAAATTGAGAATCTGCTACTGGACGACAGAGTAACTTTCAGAAAGAAAGAGGTAGTTCCAACTTTGCGACTGATAACTGAGGTAAGACTTAAGAAAAACCAAGACGTGTTCATAGGATTTGTCGATTTAGAAAATCGTTCGATATTGCAAAATGATGCAAAATCTTCGACATTCTGAGAAAAATAGAAGCAGCCTAAAGGGAAATACGGGTAATATATAATATGTAGAACAATCACGAGAGAACAGTAAGTATATTGGACTAAGAACGAAGAGCTTCAATAAAAAGTGAGTAAAACAGGGACGCAAATTTTACCTGCTTCTGTTCAATGCACGTATCGAAGAAGCGATGACGGCAATATAACGGTGCTTCTACAGAATTAAAAGTTACTAGTGATAAAATTGGCCGATGATATAGCTGTTCTGAGTAAAAGTGTAGAGAATTACAAGACCTGTTGAATGAATTGAACAGTAATGATTATAGAATATAAACTGAGACTAAACCGAAGAAAGACGGTATTAAGGAAGTCTAATATGAATGAGATTAGTGATAAGCTTAACGTCAAAATTTAGGACCACAGAGCAGAACTAGTTACAATTCTGCTACCTTGGGAGCAAAATAATTCATCACGGACAAAGCAAGAAGCACATAAAAAGCAGATTAACAGAGGGAAAGATAGTATTACTGGCCAAAAAAGATCTACTAGTTTAAGACATCAGGAATAATTTGAGTAAGAAATGTCCAAGAATGTATTAACACGGCAGAGTATAGACTGTGGGAGAATGGGAGAAGAGGAGAAACGAAGCGTTTAAGATGTGGTACTATAGAAGGATCTTAAAAATTAGATCGATTGATAAGATATGTATGAGGAGGTTTTCTGATGGATCAGCGAAAAAAGAAACTACCTACTGAAAACATCCAAAACAAGGAGGGATAGAATGAGACGATTTGTGTTACGACGTCAGGAAATAACTACGACAGAACAGACGGACCGGATAGGCGTTCCGTGGGAGGTACACTAATTTGGAGGTGGACTAAAAGATGTTTGAGATTTATCCCGTTATCAGCATCAGTCAGTTCCCCCCCACCCTCCATTCCCACCCCCCGCCCCCTTCCCCGAATCATGTGGAAACTAGACGACCGTGTGGAAGGTTCTCCTCGAGAACTGACACTACTAGTATCACTTACAAGGCGCTGTTTATCTACAGACTTCCCTTCGTGTGTACGGTTTTATTGATGGTTCGCCACACACCCCACAGCATGCTGGGATTTCTTTCATGCAACTTATTTATAAATGGGGCTGCCTTTACGAGAGGCGCTATGATCAATATTAAAAACACCCATCCTTGGGCCACACAGAATCACCATGATATGGTGGCAGCGAACGAACAGCGTTGGTTCAGTTTCAACGTGAGGTATGAGGGCGGTGATAGCTGTCGACCGCTTCGTGAGGCCAGTCACCTTTCCACAACGTCTCTCAGGAGAGTCGTATCTGAATTTCCTGCGGATGACCCTGTCACCCCTGACTGACGATGTAGCTCTGGCGGTACGAAGGGCCTTGTGGTTAATACATGATTGTCTTCCAGCTTACGGCTCCCTTAAAGCGAGCGCTAGTGCAGATAGAACATCGCTACTTGTCTGGTGTGTTCTAACGGATGGTTTCAATCATAGAAACTTCACGTGCGTTCCTTCTGGAAACACGTTATCCGTCGTATGTCTATATGCTCTAATGAATCGTTTCAAGTGGTTTGTTCTCATCCAAATAAATGTCCGCACCAGTTAGCTGAGTGGTATGCCCGCCCGGTTAGCCTTTCGATCTAACGCACTGCTTTCCGGGATGGAAGGCATGCCGGTCCCCGGCACGAATCCGTTCGGCGGGTTAGTGTCGATGTCCGGTGTGCTAGCCAGTCTGTGGATGGTTTTAAGGCGGTTTGACACCAAACAACATGCCGGCACGGTGGCTCAGCGTGTTCGGTCAGTGGGTTAACTGTCCTCTGTAATAATAAAAACTGAGTTAATCGATCAACAACGAATTTCAACGGATGTCTTACGACGTCCGCCCCGAGCAGATGCAACGAAAAAAATGATATTAAAAAAAAGTGGTCAGCGTGACAGAATGTCAATCCTAAGGGGCCGGGTTCGATTCCCGGTTGGGTCGGAGATTTTCTCCGCTCAGGGACTGGGTGTTGTGTTGTCCTAAATATCATCATCTCATCCCCATCGACGCGTAAGTCGCCGATGTGGCGTAAAATCGAAAGACTTGCACCCGGCGAACGGTCTACCCGACGGGAGGCCCTAGTCAATCGACATTTACATTTTTTTATCTAAGATAATCACCTTGTATATAAATAAAATATTTTGTAAGCGAATAAGGGGAGAGCGTTTACTTACCGAACAGAAATGTAAATTGCACAACGCCTTATACATTTGGAAAATATGCATCAAATGCTATATGGAAGAAGTAGTTGATACAAAATGAGTTCTTCACAATTCTCAGATACAAAGTAATGCGTTCCGTAGTAGAAGATTGCTATGACCGGAGCGCGCTTTTAAAACAGCGTGGAATGTATTACACATTTACAGATTTGCCACTCCAGGAGATGGTGGCCACGTTATAAGAGGGAGTCTGCGACGAGGGTACAACTGAGAGTAATAATAGAACTAATAATGCGACTAGACAACTTCAATGTTGCTCACTCAACTTTGGATAAGGATGGGACGGAGCAGAAGAGCTGTAACAAAAATCACGGAGGAATAGAACCTAATTTTGCACAACGATGGGTCACCGTCTCAGCGCCCAATCAGAAACAATCCGTTTATCGTGTGTGTTGCCGAATCTGTGATGGTCTCGTTTCTGCAGACTAAACTATCCAACCCGGCTGTTGAGAAGCCAGATGTAAATCAGAAGCGAGAGGATACGAGGAAGCGTTAAAGATGTGTAAAAGACATACCGCTTAAGTAACATACGTTAACCTGAACTGGCAAGTCAAAAATTAAAATCTCCTCATATAGCGTCGGAACACCTCGTGGACGATCGTCTGGCGTAAATCACTGCTGTCTACCTACTAAGAATGATAGTCAATCTACGCTTGCAAGATACAGAGGAGGATCATAGCCATTTTCTAAACGAATCTTTCGGTGTCAGAGAAGCCAACGGCAAACTTCTGCAGGCTAATGTACAGTCGCAATCTATACGACGTACATTATTTCATTCTATCGCACCCGCCTATGCAAGAGCGCAAACTCTTTCGCAGTCGCTACAAAGCACTGTGGTGGTGAAAACATTTAGAAATTGAAGATGTGATGAGTTGCTATATGTAAAGACTTATGCTGTTTATTTTGTAAGGGGAATAGATGCTGCATTTCTGTTTCAAGTCAGATCATCTCGCCATTGACGAATGTGTACTAGGATGTCAGTGTAAAAGTTCTCTGCTCGAGAAGAGGTCTGCTCTTTTTATTATTTAATAATATGTATGTTGAAGGTGACAGCACATTTTCTTTCTGTCTAAAGTGAGTTGTCAAAATATGTTATCAGAAGTGACGTCATGGGTGGGGGGAATAAAACTGTACACACTTATAGCTATTGTCGTCTGAGGACAACCGTTTGTCAAAAAGAGAACAGATTTCAAACATTTTTAAGAGGCTGTGAATATGTGACTTTCAAGCGGGTAAGAAAACTGATTTCATATTCTGTAAGATCTAGTGAATATGTGCCTTTCAAACCGGTATACTAGCTACCCGCTGTATGTAAACACGGGAAACTAACATTCAGTGGCCCAATTACAGGTCTGTAACGATGTTAACGTACTGGAAAGGAATGTGGGTGTGTTGGTACGAACGTTGCAATCTTGTTTTTGGAACGACTTCTGCATTTCGAATAGGCTACTGCACAAATTACATTACTTAGTAAACTACCGGTATTCAATCTTGAGTCAGTCTGAAAGCAGTGTTCACTGATCTGATCTCGCAGCCAAGAAACTGCGCTGCTTCTGATTCCTGTCAGATAAGTAAACAAGAAGTTGCAAGTATTCCTTCATAGATCCTCTGATCTTAAAAAACCAAGCACACCGTAGGAGAATGGACACAGTTTGTCCACAGAGCTGAATCTTTGTCACTCTACTGTTTGTAATATATTTACTATGACCGTACTCAATGCTTTAAATACATAAGTAATACTTCCAGAATTTGCCGGTTATGTATATATTTATCAAGAAAGGTAAGGGTTTGCGTTAAATGCCAAGAGTGAAGACTATATTTGAAATATTGTTATTTGGGCCTGATTTGTTTCAGACATAGGGTAGTCACAGTAGGTACAAGAGACAAACGGGAAGTGCGAATGCAGACATGGAAACGGCTTTCTGTAAACCAGTTCACAGCAAGTCGACATTACTTAAGTCACAGTCAATTCCAGTACTGTCCACAAAAGTAGTGCAGGTGGTGCATGGCAGTCCGTAGAATAGTTTGGATGAGCGATGGGCTACAAGTGAAATGCTCAGCCTATGGAGGCTGCTATTCAAAGTGGCATGGAGCCACAGAGAGTGCACACAGTACTTGCCGTGGACATTCCTGCTGAAGTTCTCTGTGGAGGGATAGCCCTGTTGCATGTTCCTCTCTTTCACGATATCGGTACATTTGTCCGATATCATAACTATATTCTCACACTTGACGGTGAATGGATCTAGCATTTCAGATTTCAAATTTTTACAAGATCCAGTTATTCGGGAGTTTGAAACTAGAATCATATGTCTCTCTCCGCCCGGCAGCTGTCAGATATCTCGACCTCCTCTAATAGTAAGCTTCAGCTGCATTTGCTCATTAAACGTGGTACTAAAAAGAGCGAAAAAGTAAATCGCTAACTCAAATCACCCCTGAGTAGAACATATAGGTGGACTAATGACGCACTATTTATTTATAAATTTACATATCCTGGAAATATGTCGGCTACAGTACACGTTATATACTCGTATATGGAATTTAAAGTATGTCGGTATTGTTAACGTCGTCTTAAGGGAACGCGAGTAATGACATTTAATGGATGGCAGCACTACAGAAGGAATAAGTGTGGAGAAGCAGTTGACTGGTTATGTATTTATTATGGCCCCACTCTGATTAACTTTGCATGTATTTAGGTGCAGATCTGATTAAACATTCCTGTCTCTTTCTAAATGTCAAGGTAAAATCTTTAGTGTTTACCATAGTGTTAGTGTTCCTACTGTAATGAAGGGCCTCCAATGGAGACGCTTGAATAGCCGCTTCACATGCTACTTCAGTACCACAACGTAAAATTAATGTGACAATGAATACTGAACGTGTAACGAGAAGGAGCCTCCGTAATATTACTTTTACCAGAAATCGTGTTTTTGATAATCAAATTAATGTATGTTTGGGCGTGATGTACAATTTGATGGAAAAAGCACATTAAAAATGATGGCAACCCGATGAATTTCTAATGAAATGAGTGTGTTTCGTAATATGTGATTTTGACTGTTCCCGAAATTCACTGAGTATCACACTCACTCGGACTGAAACGATTACTGACTTCAAACAGGTAAGGGAGATCCCACACTGATGCATGGGATTTAAATTGTTGTTGTTGTGGTCTTCAGTCCTGATGGAACGCGAGTAATGACATTTAATGGATGGCAGCACTACAGAAGGAATAAGTGTGGAGAAGCAGTTGGCTGATTATGTATTTATTATGGCCCCACTCTGATTAACTTTGCATGTATTTAGGTGCAGATCTGATTAAACAGCTCTCCATGCTACTCTATCCCGTGTAAGCTTCTTCATCTCCCAGTACTTACTGCAACCTACATTCTTCTGAATCTGCTTAATGTATTCATCTCTTGGTCTCCCTATACGAATTTTACCCTCCACGCATCCCTCCAATGCTAAATTTGTGATCCCTTGATGCCTCAGAACATGCCATACCAACCGGTCCCTTCTTCTTGTCAAGTTGTGCCACAAACTCCTCTTCTCCCCTATTCTATTCAATACCTCCTCATTAGTTATGTGATCTACCCATCTAATCTCAGCATTCTTCTGTAGCACCACATTTCGAAAGCTTCTACTCTCTTCCTGTCCAAACTATTTATCGTCCACGTTTCACTTCCATACATGGTTACACTCCATACAAATACTTCGAGAAACGACTTCCAGGCAAATCTATACTCGATGTTAACAAATTCATCTTCTTCAGAAACGTTTTCCTTGCCATTGCCAGTTTACATTTTATATCTTCTCTACTCCGACCATCATCAGTTATTTTGCTCCCCAAATAGCAAAACTCATTTACTACTTTAAGCGTCTCATTTCCTAATCTAATTCCCTCAGCATCACCCGACTTAATTCAACTACATTCCATGATCCTCGTTTTGTTTTTGTTGATGTTCATCTTATATCCTCCTTTCAAGACACTGTCCATTCCGTTCAACTGCTCTTCCAAGTCCTTTGCTGTCTCTGACAGAATTACAATGTCATCGGCGAACCTCAAAGTTTTTATTTCTTCTCCATGAATTTTAATACCGACTCCGAATTTTTCTTTTGTTACCTTTACTGCTTGCTCAATATACAGATTGAACAACATCGGGGAGAGGCTACAGCCCTGTCTGACTCCCTTCCCAACCACTGCTTCCCTTTCATGCCCCTCGACTCTTATAACTGCCATCCGGTTCCTGTACAAATTGTACATAGCCTTTCGCTCCCTGTATTTTACCCTTACCGCCTTTAGACTTTGAAACAGAGTATTCCAGTCAACATTGTCAAAAGATTTCTCTAAGTCTACAAATGCTAGAAACGTAGGTTTGCCTTTCCTTAATCTTTCTTCTAAGATAAGGCGTAAGGTCACTATTGCCTCACGTGTTCCAACATTTCTACGGAACCCAAACTGATCTTCCCCGAGGTCGGCTTCCATTAGTTTTTCCATTCGTCTATAAGGAATTCGCGTTAGTATTTTGCAGCTGTGACTTATTAAACTGATAGTTCGGTAATTTTCACATCTGTCAACACCTGCTTTCTTCTGGATTGGAATTATTATATTCTTCTTGAAGTCTGAGGGTATTTCGCCTGTCTCATACATCTTGCTGACCAGATGGTAGAGTTTTGTCATGACTGGCTCTCCCAAGGCGGTCAGTAGTTCTAATGGAATGTTGTCTACTCCCAGGGCCTTGTTTCGACTCAGGTCTTTCAGCGCTCTTTCAAACTCTTCACGCAGTATCGTATCTCCCATTTCATCTTCATCTGCATCCTCTTCCATTTCCATAATATTGTCCTCAAGTTTATCGGCCTTGTATAGACCCTCTATATACTCTTTCCACCTTTATGCTTCCCCTTCTTTGCTTAGAACTGGGTTTCCATCTGGGCTCTTGATATTCATAAAAGTGGTTCTCTTTTCTCCAAAGGTGTCTTTAATTTTCCTGTAGGGAGTATCTATCTTACCCCCTCAAAAAATGGGATTTAAAATAGGTGATAGATATGAGAAGGCCTAAAAGTAACTACTACGAAGAATTGCTTGTCTACTAGTGAAATCGGCAACGCTTCGCAATTGGTGTGCATGTATGGCAATTGGATATACGTTCTCCTTCTCCCCCTTCTCTCTATGCCTCTTCTCCTCTCCCCTCCCTTCGTCCATCTTATCCTCCCCTCTTGTATATCTGTCCATCGCCTTTCCCCCACTCCCTGTACATCTCATATACACTCTCTCTGTCCACGTCCTCCTCGCTCATCCTCCTCGCTAATCTCTCTGTCCATATCCTCCTTCTCCATCTTTACATCCTTTCCGAACCTCGTTTTCTGCCCAGCTCCTCCTCCCCCCGCCCCATTCTGGCCTTATTTAGTGTTACTGCAAACGGAAACTTTATTGGGAAAAGGAATCAAAATGAATGGGTAAATCAGTTGCGATCATTGGTACGCGGGATATGTGAGGGAATTTTCCAGGTTTTCGGCCTGTGAGGTGGTTTTAACATAGGAACAGGTAGATTCCCTTTTTTCCTCTTCTTTGTTAAAAATGAGAGCAAAAGTGAAAACAAAATGCACATTTTCACGGCACTGTTTAGCATATTCGTTCTCGCAGCCGGTTTTATGGCAAGTGTTTATTTTACAACATGTGTACATTCGTACTAGTTTCCTTGCCAAAGAAATACACCAGAACCTGAAGTCAACTGAATGTTTGCAACACACCAAATTGTCAGAAAGTGCTATCGGTCCAATCTTCGCAACACAAAATAACGTGGTTACGACCGACAACACATTGAAATATCGCTTTCAGTTGTATGCTTCTCCGCAAAATATCAATATTAACTGAGGAATTTGAGGTTCTGGAAACATGCACAGCAGAACCGTCAAACTGAAGTCGTGTTTCTTTCATTGAGATTTCCTTATAAAGGTAAAAATCCAAATTTCTGACTTTTCCGGTGGACTTTCCAAAAGTTTTCTTTGATATAAACCTTGTCCTGACAATAACAAAAAATAAATAAATACAAAATCGGTCGAGCTGTTCTCAAGTGATGACCCTTCATGCATGCGGCATCTGATTATTATTTAAAGAGATTACGTAAACGCTGGAGTCTTGCTATCCGTAGCGACTGTGCTTACCAGAGCCGGCGACGTGCAGGTGAAGACTGCGGCGGAGTGAAGGCGAGGAGACACGGCGACCCAGACTCTGGAGCTCGGCGCACGAATGGCGGGGCAGGTGATAACGGCGACTCTCCAGCGTGTGCTGGGGGCGGAAGGGGGGAGGGGTGCAGCAGCAAGGTGGCTTGGTTGACACACGTAAATAACGACGACTGTTCGTTTGGCTGTCCGGCAGCGAAGGTTTGCACCGCGACTGGCGGAACAACGAATCGACCAATTGTTGCCACGTGATTGACGTGACTTGTGTCACTTTCTGCAGGTCGGCTGCGCCTTCTGGACAGTAACTCGAACACCGTGACGAGAATGTTCTTGGCGTCGCGGTAGTCCATCCGTACCGCATTAACTGAATAAGTCTTTTTGACACAAATTTACGAGACGAGAGCTTCCTATAAAAGTGTGCAACGAAGAAACACTTATTGTGGGAAATAGCGTATCGTCATCCCGCTTTGGTGGCCTGTAAACAGTGTCAGTGTAGTCATTACTAAGAATTATTACTGTGATTGGTTTCTTGTAAGTGGTTGCTTCTATACCAAGGTAGTAAAAAGTAAATGACGGGGTTATTATAAATTATACCAAAGTAGCCTTTAATTGTCAAAAATGTAAATAACTGACAGCAATGTTTGATACCGCATTGAATGTAGTATATCTTCAAGTTTTATTTACAAATGTTCAATGTGGTTACCTTGTGTAACACGGCAAATGTCCCATCTGTAAATATCATCCCGCCAAAGCCCATCAAGTAAGTCTTGACGTATGGTGGCAACAGTTTGTGTTACGCACTGTCGCAGTGTTTCCCGGAAGAGGAGGAACAAGCACTCCGTCTGTAATGCAATCCATATGCTGTTGTAATTTAGGCATTAGATAATATTCAAGCATGTCCTAGTACGAGGTGCATTCAACTTCTAAGGCCTCCGATTTTTTTTCTAATTAACTACTCAACCGAAATCGATGAAACTGGCGTTACTTCTCGACGTAATCGCCCTGCAGACGTACACATTTTTCACAACACTGACACCATGATTCCATGGCAGCGGCGAAGGCTTCTTTAGGAGTCTGTTTTGACCACTGGAAAATCGCTGAGGCAATAGCACCACAGCTGGTGAATGTGCGGCCACGGAGACTGTCTTTCATTGTTGGAAAAAGGGCAAAAGTCACTAGGAGCCAGGTCAGGTGAGTAGGGAGCCATAGGAATCACTTCAAAGTTGTTATCACGAAGAAACTGTTGCGTAACGTTAGCTCGGTGTGCGGGTGCGTTGTCTTGGTGAAACAGCACACGCACAGCCCTTCCCGGATGTTTTTGTTGCAGTGCAGGAAGGAATTTGTTCTTCAAAACATTTTCGTAGGATGCACCTGTTACCGTAGTGCCCTTTGGAACGCAATGGGTAAGGATTACGCCCTCGCTGTCCCAGAACATGGACAGCATCATTTTTTCAGCACTGGCGGTTACCCGAAATTTTTTTGGTGGCGGTGAATCTGTGTGCTTCCACTGAGCTGACTGGCGCTTTGTTTCTGGATTGAAAAATGGCATCCACGTCTCATCCATTGTCACACCCGACGAAAAGAAAGTCACATTCATGCTGTCGTTGCACTTCAACATTGCTTAGCAACGTGCCACACGGGCAGCCATGTGGTCGTCCGTCAGCATTCGTGGCACCCACCAGGATGACACTTTTCGCATTTTCAGGTCGTCATGCAGGATTGTGTGCACAGAACCCACAGAAATGCCAACTCTGGAGGCGATCTGTTCAACAGTCATTCGGCGATCCCCCCAAAACAATTCTCTCCACTTTCTCTATCATGTCGTCAGACTGGCTTCTGCGAGCCCGAGGTTGTTTCGGTTTGTTGTCACACGATGTTCTGCCTTCATTAAACTGTCGCACCCACGAACGCACTTTCGACACATCCATAACTCCATCACCACATGTCTCCTTCAACTGTCGATGAATTTCAGTTGGTTTCACACCACGCAAATTCAGAAAACGAATGATTGCACGCTGTTCAAGTAAGGAAAACGTCGCCATTTTAAGTATTTAAAACAGTTCTCATTCTCGCCGCCGGCGGTAAGATTCCATCTGCCGTACGGTGCTGCCATCTCTGGGACGTATTGACAATGAATGCGGCCTCATTTTAATACAATGCGCATGTTTCTGTCTCTTTCCAGTCAGGAGAAAAAAATCGGAGGCCTTAGAACTTGAATGCACCTCGTACTATACGCTGATCGGCCAGAACATTGTGACGACTTACCTAATAGCCGGTAAGCCCACCCTTGCCAAGGCTAACAGCGGAGACGCGTCGTGGCAGGGATTCAGTGAGGCCGTGGTTCGCTGGAGGAATTGGCACAACATCTGCATGCACAGATCACCTAATTCCTGTAAATTTACGAGCTCCGATGCTACGTTCAATCACTTCCCAAGATGTGTTCGATGAGGTTCATATTTGGCTAGTTGAGCGACCAGCACATCAATCCGAACTCGCCACTGTGTTCCTCGAACCACTCCACCACACTCCTGGCCTTGTGACATGACGCATTACGTTGCTGAAAAACGCCGCTGTCGTCGGGAAAGATGATCGTCATGAAGGGGTGTACGTGGTCTGCAACCAGTGGACGTCATGGTGCCCTGCACAAGATTCACTGGACCCACGGATGCCCGCCGGCCGCTGTGGTCGAGTGGTTCTAGGCGCTTCAGTCCGTAACCGCGTTGCTGCTACGGTTGCAGGTTCGAATCCTGCCTCCGGCATGGATACGTGTGATGTCCTTAGGTTAGTTAGGTTAAAGTAGTTCTAAGTCTAGGGGACTGATGGCCTCAGATGTTAAGTCTCATAGTGCTTAGAGCCTTTTGAACCGTGGATACCCACGTGAAAGTTCCCCACAGCATAATGGAGCTGCCGCCAGCTTGTATCCGTCCCGCAGTGAGGGTGCCAAGGAGCTGTTCCCCTGGAAGACGACGGATTCTCCGCCCTCCCATCACAGTGATGAAGGCGTTGGGAATCATCAGACCACGCAACGCTCTGCCACTGTGCCAAAGTCCTGTGCCAAAGGTCACAAAACCATTTCAGTAGTAGTTACCGCCGTCGTGGTGTTATAACTGGCACATGATGGTTCGTCTGCTACGGAGACCCATTGCTAGGAATGTTCGATGCGCTATGTGTTCAGACAAAATGTACTCAGCGCAGCATTGAAATATGATTTTAGTTCGGCCACATTTTGTCGCCGTTCCTGTTTTACCAGTCTGCGCAACCTACGACGTCCGACATCTGCAACAAAATGTTGTCTCAACCTCGTGGCGTCTGGGCTTGTTTCCACCTTGGTTTCGCCACGTGTTGAAGACACCCATCACAGCACTTCTCGGACACCCGTCAAGTCTGCAATTTCTGAAATGCTCTTGCTGAGCCTCCGGGACATCAGAATGTGGCCTCGGTCAAACAAAGATAGATCGCGCGCCCTCGCCGTTCAACACAATGACACCACGCTCACAGATACTACATGCACCGTTCGTGTGTCTGACCAGCAGTCATTCCTCGCAGGTGACGCTGCTATTGCCTGGGCGGGTTTATACTGTTGGTAGGTCGGTAGTCATTATGTTCTGGCTGATCAGTGTATGCCATTTACAGTCAGTGAGTCAGAGACTGCTGCCACATCTCACCCATTTTCCTACTTGAAACACTTGGCGGCAACCCTACAGCACCTTTGCATTCATTGCATTGGTGGAAATTTTGGATATAAATTAGTGACCGTGCCTGCATTGGCGATAAAATGTACCAATGAGACCTTCACTTGCTGTGTTTACTAGGGCCATAAACAGTGCAGTACTTTTAAAATCAGTGCTTTACTAGTGAAACTCAACTTCTGCTACGCGTGTATGGCAGTTTGCTGCGCCACTTTTACTTTTTAATAAAGTTCTTTACTCACTTTTATTATCTTGGTCATTAGTCGTGTAGCATAATTCCCGTTCAGTGAGTTTCAGATTTTCTTACGTCTTGTATGTCCTGTAATTTTATGTGTTAATTATTTTAAGAAGAATTTCCTGTATTAATATTTGTGTTTTGAAATTAGGTTCTAGATGGTTGTCAAGTCTAAGGTCTGATTCAAGGAAACAATGATTGTAACACCTACAAACTCAGCATTCCCGTCGAGGAGATAGCTTAATTATTTACTTGTTCTATCTGTTTGATTCAAGTAGGCACCTGGCCTTGCTATTTTGGAGTAAAACGTACCTAAATTGTTTCGGGAGACATTAATTATTATATTTTTTATACTCCCTTGCCAGTGATTTAAAATCTATTTCCTTTGGACAGTTTTTTGGAAGTAATATTCGCTACCTTATTTTATGATAGATTTTATTGGCTTATAGTCGTGATCTCTTAAGAAGGTGGCTACTGTTGTTCGTGTGATTCGTGTTTCTGTATCTCACCTACGTGGTCTTTGTTAGCAGCGCCCCATAAGCCGTGAGCCGGTCGTTGTGGCCGAACCGTTCTATGCGCTTCAGTCCGGAACCACGCTGCTGCTATGGTCGCAGGTTCGAATTCTGCCTCAGGCACGGATGTGTGTGATGTCCTTAGGTTAGTTAGGTTTAAGTAGTTCTAAATCTACGGGACTGCTGACCTTAGATGTTAAGTCCCATAGTGCTTAGTCATTTGAAGCATTTGAATCTTAAGCCGTGTGAAGCGCGAGCCCGACATTTCTGCGGCTACCGACCGCGAGGGCCTGCACTGTGTTTGAGGCGTGTCTAATATTGCTATAGTGGAACTGTTCAGCTTGGTGGCTTGTCGTCTTTAAGTAAAGTTTCGCCCTTGCTTTCTTAAGCCTATTGATTTGCTTGCTTTAGTTTCTAAATATTCTGCCTGAATGTGAGCGATGTTGTATTTAAATTTTGGGATATTTCCTTTGCCCGTTCAAATATTTTGGTATATACCAATTGTGTTGAGGAAAATTTTAATGTAATTTCCTCTCTGACTGCCATATCCTTAGATATATATTCCTAATTGTAACTCACCAGTCTTTGCTTGATCTTAATTTCTCATTGTATCCTTTCTACGGGTGTAAGAAAATTTGTCAGATATGTCACGCTCGGGTGTTTATTCCAAATTACAAGTTCTTAACTTAATAACAATGCCTGTTTGAGGAGACTGAGCAAGAGCTATCTTTTACTTATTTATTGTTCGAGGGATTTATGATTATGATTAATTTTTTATTTGTGGCTGAAAGACGATAAGTTTAGTCACGTCTATCTGCGGCTAATATTTAAAAAGGCTTAAGCAAGAATTGAAAGGTTAATCATCTGAATCTGTGGTAAAAATTTTAAAAAACCCTATTTACATTTAACAACCTTTTATGTTCAGAGATATTTCTTGATTATTCTATTTTATATTGTGTTATCATGTGCACTGTAAATAAATATGGCCATTCAAAGGACAAATGATGCATTATCTGTGGACCAAATCGTCCATGTGATTCTTTTCCTATTCCGTCCTGTATCTTGAGGTCCCAATCAGGTTTCTACTCACTTTCATGGCGTGTTCCATCTCTTTGAATTTTTTGTAGATTTCTTTATTCCCACACGGGTACTACACTCAACATACTCAATCTGAGAAAAAATAATGTTGGACAATAGATTACAGTTGAGAAGATCTTTGTATCAGAATGGCTTTAGAACGTATATCCATGCCTTTTGCACCATCCGAACACACGTCACTGACCGACTCCAAACTTCCCTTATTCACGTGCTCCGCCCCTTTAGTTCCGCATTCTGCAGAGGAAGATGTAAAGACTAGCGGCTGATCGTCAACTTAAGCAAGTGTAGTGAAATAGCTGGAAAGAGACGAAAAGATGCGATGTCGTTTCACTGTACCATGAAATAAACTATCTGTTACTGTAAAGGCCACAGCTTTCTAATATCTAAGAGTTTCAGACCGGAGCGATTTACATTGAAAGTACCACGTATATTTAGTGGTGGGGAAGGCTGATGCCAGACTCATAATGATTTGAAGGGGAAGGCTGGGGCCAGGCTCGTATTTCTTTGAAGCATCTTGAGTATTACCTGTATTCATGGAAAAGAGAGTTGAGATTCGAAAAAGAGCTCCAACATTCGTCAATTGTTTGTTTAGTCAGCGTGAGAGAGGTCAGCGACAAGAAGACAGCGTACATCACCGTGAGACTTACACAAATATTTCGGTGGGCCCAAGTACGAAAATCAGTCAAGCAACGTAATACTTCCTTCAGCATACACATTCACAAAAAAAAAAAAAAAAAACAATTGAAGCATTCTGAATGGGACGAGTATGCGAAAAGAAACTGGACTGTATGAGGCTGTATGCGCTGTCATTCCAGCGACTGGAAAATCAGCAGTATGAGCCAACTTATCACGTTGACGATACATTCCCTCAGGCTTGGATGCATACAGTTATTGTTAGAAAGGCTGTCACAAAGTCTCTTCATCCTTTCCTGAGGCACGCTGACTCTCAACTGTTGTTAACCGATTCTTGTTATCCTGAATACTTTTAACACAGCCCTCTCAGTGATTGTCAGTCGTGGCCTGAAGTCATACCCGATAACTTTCCAAACCACGACGCCAGGAGTAGCACCGTTGTGCCTCTCCAAAAGACTGGAGGAAAGTAATTTTCTCCAGATCTCCACCTTCGTCACCAACGAATGTCTTCCAGGGCAGTATAGAACAATGATTCATCCCTGAACTGAAATCGACACCATTCATCAGCGGTTCTTGTTTCCCCGTTACTGCAGCACTCATAACGAAGCCATTTGCGTTGTGGTGTTAGCGACCAGTGCTGCAGGATGACTCATAATGTTGCAGTAGTCCAGTACTTGTTCTCGGATGGTACGTTCAGACGAGAAGAAGAAGTGCTTCGTGCACCATACCGTGATCCACCCTAGTCGTGGTGACACATGGCTGACTGGAACTTCGATGACGAATAAGCTTGCTCTCACAATCCGATGCTGTCCGACATCAGACCCCCGTCACAAAGGAATGCCGTGCACAAGATGCTCCATGCATGATTTGACCAGTCGGCCAAATGGAGACACAACGAGGCTCGTTTCAGGCTCTGTAAGCGACGGATAGCGTTTCCACACGCGAGTACGCAGCATCTTCGTGTCCTTATCGGTGATCACTCAGCTTGTGACGGTGTCTACCGCCTTTTTGTAACCTACCAGTCGTTGAAAGAACACAAAAGACCAACAAAACTACTCCACTCTGATTACCGTTCACCTTAATACAGACTATTGCAACTCTAATCATTTACCTACCTACTGATGGTGTGTAAACGTAGACACATTCACATCCAACACTGTCTTAAACGTTTTCACCTTTTTTGAGAAGCAGTGTATTTCTCGTGTAACGACCGCGTTTCTAAAATAACAGAAATTTGTGTTCATACGGAGAGATACCGACTTTCGTGCCGTGTCCAATCGATGAATGGAATAGGAAGTGGAGGGAGTGTGGGGATGAGACTGCTAGAACGAATACGCTATAGGATGGCTTGGAAGTAGATGCAGATGTTTGTATGTTGTAAAATTAATGTAATTCCTCTTCAGATATGGGTATTCCATCAACTTGAAGGAGTAAATAACGGTCCAGAATTTGTTCGTAATTTAATGTCTGATTCCGTGTTTTTTGTTTGCTGGATAGTTGCTGTAGTTTCGTTTCAAGATGGATCATGTTACCAAAGACAAGTAAGTGTACTTGGACGTCTATGTAATAGTTTCCTGTTCGTCAAGTAGAGGTCTGCTGTATTTGTAATTTAGTAATTTGTGTGTTAAAGATGAGCGAGTTGTCCCAGAATATTACCAGGAACGACCTCAAGGGTGTGGGAAAAAATTGTTTATCGGTGGTGACGTCTATGCGCATCAAGAACAGACCTGATGTTTAATTTTGTGAGACGTTGTGAATATTTGCCTTCCTAGCGATTCTACCTCCTATCCGCAGTATATAAAACGATGTCTTTAATTATGATACTGACGTAATTTGTAATTAGCGCTTCACATGAATTTTGAGGAGACGGCCTTTCCTGCGACTCGGAATTAACGAGTCTAATGAATCCCATTTTTACAGCTGAGACATATTAATGTTGATTCCTCTAGCTTCAGTGTGCTGTCAAAGCAAGTATGTGACGTAATCACTTCGAATCCTCGTCGCTAAACCGTTGCCCATGTCCGATAATACCATGTGCGCTGCAGACAGGGGTCGGGGCCGTTTATGCATTATTGCAAACTTGGGCGCCCTGCCACTGAAACACATATCCAGATTGGAAAGAGAAACCTAATATTATGCCGGAACACCGACGAAAGCGTCTGAGTTAGCGTATAATCTCTCATCCCGAACACTATACGGTGTACTCTACGTACGAAGAATATCAAAAAGCGTCTTGAAGTAGGCGGTACAAAAACTGCTTATACCGGGTTTTAACTTGAGACATTGTATGAAAAATATTCTCTAGTCTAAAAGTTAATATTAGTACCAGGAACATCTGTCTGTCTTACAACTGGTCATCTCCCAGCAACACCTCCTGCCTGCGCAATGTCAGCTCCGTTTTTAGAAATGGAAACCCTCTATCTTTATTTCGTATTCGGGTTCAACGTTCAAAAATAAGCACGGTTTGCTCAAACCATTGTACTCCATTCGTGATAGATGACGCTGTAAACGGCAAGTATCAAATGTAGCTGTTTTTGCAATTAGCAAATAATACATTATTCTACATTTCACTTCTAATTTAAATGTAAACCTTTGTGTTCTAATGGATGATATTTATGCTCGAAATTTACATTACTGTTGGTAATTTCATTGTACAGTTCAGTATGTCTAGTTAGAAACTACACTGAAGAGCCAAAGAAACTGTTACACAGGCTTAACATCGTGTCGGGCCCATGCGATCACGCAGAAGTGCCGCAACACGACGTGGCATGGACTGAACTAATGTCACAAGGAGTGATGGAGGGAACTGACACCGCGAATCCTGCAGGGCTGTCCATAAATCCGTCAGAATACGAGGGGTGGAGATCTCATCTGAACAACACTTTGCAAGGCATTATTCCAGATATGCTCAATAATGTTCGTGTCTGGGGAGTTTGGCGGCCAGCGAAGGTGGAGGCATTCTGTAGTAATTATGAACGTGCAGGGCGTCGCATTGTTCTCCTGGAACTGCCGAAGTCCGTCGGCATGCGCAGTGGACATGAACGGATGGTAGTGATCAGACAGGATGCTTACGTCCGTGTCACCCGTTAGATTCTTATCTAGACGTAACAGGGGTCCCATGTCACTCGAACTGCTCACGCTCCACCATTATAGAGCCTCCACCAGCTCGAACAGTCCCTGCCGACAAGCAGGGTACATGGGTTCATTAGGTTGTCTTCATACCAGTACATGTCTATAAATTCGATACAATTAGAAACTAGACGCGTCCGACCATGCCAAATATTTTCAGTCATCAACATTCCAATGTCGATGCTGACGGGCTCAGGCGAGATGTAAAGCTTTGTGCCGTGCAGTCACGGTACACGAGTGGGCTTTCGGCTCCGAAAGCCCATATCGATGATGTTTCGTTGAATCTTTCACACTCTGACGTTTGTCGATAGCCAAGCATTGAAATCTGCGCTAATTTGCGGAAGGTTACACTCCGGTCACGTTGAACGATGCTCTTCAGTCGTCGTGGGGACCGTTCGCGCAGGATATTTTAACGGCCGCAGCGATGTCGGAGATTTGGTGTTTTGCCGGATTCCTGATATTGATGGTACAGTCGTAAAATGGTCATACTGTAATATCCCCACTTCAACGCTATCTCGGAGATGTTGTGTCCCAGCACTCGTTAATCTAGATATTCTTGTATTGTAGCAGCAGTAATCGATCTGACAACTGCGCCAGACACTTGTTGCCTTTATAGGCAGTGCCGATCGCAGAGCCTGTATTCAGCCTGCTTACATAGCTCTGTATTGGAATACGCATTCCTATACCAGTTTCTTTGGCGTTTCGGTATACATTAAGCGTTATCCAGGAACAACGACGTGAATGCAATAATTTTCTTTTCCCATCGGGATGCTTGACGTTGGTGAGTTCTCTTGTCTCTCACCATTGGGGTCCTTGGTTTCGATGGGTTTCCTTGCCTGCCACCATAACTGCAATCAGCAATAAATGCCCAAATTGACGATCTTCCATTACGACAGGTTTATTAGTTCTTGCGTAGAATGTATGTGAGCAACTGATGACAACTGTGAACTACAACTTTGGTGAGACGCAAGGGGACTCGCTGGTATCGAGCATACCAATGGAACAGAAAACTTTTACATCTATGTCGTTATCCCAGGATCATGCTTAACATAGTTTCGAAGCAGACACAGGAACAGCCAAACATATTGCACTGTATATTCGAATCTGCAATACTGCAGTAAATTTTGAACATAAATATCAATAGTTAGAACACAAAGGTTTACATTTGTAACGTGAAAAAATGGTTTGAGTAAACCGTACGCATTTTTAGATGTAGAAACAGAGTATGAAATAAACGTTAGAAGTTCTCATTTGAAAATTCAATGTTGATCACGCCTAATAGGAGATAGCCAGTTGTAGCAGAGATTGTGTCCCATTTACTAATATTACCTTTCCATCTAGGACTGTTTCTTCATATGATACGTAGTTTTCAAGATATTTGATTGTCTCAGATTATAACAAATATCCTGTACATACAGGATGATTCAGGTGCCTCTAAGATAGATTTCATGCAATCCACAAAGCCTTTAGAAACCACACGCTAGATTTTCAAATATTCTCGATTGTTATGCTCAAACTATTATTCCTACAGAAAGAAATGAAATGAGTTTGTAGGACAATCATTAATATACGTTTTCCTTGAATAATTGGAAAACAGCAGCCTACAGTGAAAATTTATCCCAGTACAAATGTAACTAAATTAAATGTCCTGTTCATGTTTTTTGTAGGAGTAACAGCTCGTGCTTAGCGAGCAAGAGAAGATGAAAATCTACCCCTTGCATCCATCGACTATGCTTTATATCTGTTTGCATCCATGAAGCCTCGGCATTCGTTTCCCAGTTTCCTCTTGTTTGTAGCAACTGAGTGAGTGTGATTCAATCACACTGAAGCATCGGGTAGCTTGCTTTAGTGTAAAAATGCCTCAGAAGGGTCACAAGTTTTCTTTTCTTCATTTGTGCAGAATGGCGCATGATTCGGCTTCTCGTCATTGCTCATGACGCTGTTGAACAATACCGTTGGTATTTTCATGGTAATCGAAGTATTATAGTGATTTTAACCTGCCACACGATCGCGCTAGGCTTCTCAGCACGCATGTGACACAGGAACGAGCTGTTAAGCAGCTGTTCGAGAATAACAAGACAATATCAACCATGAAGCGTTTAAGGTGAGATGTTACTGTAGGATACTGAAAAGTAAATGGACCGCTACGATAAGGAAAGAACACAGAATCGACGAGGAAAGGAATACACGGTATGCACTCCAACATGAAAATGGTTATAGGACATGTGTGAAAACACTCACTGTACTCGAAGGGGCTGTGGCGATTATTGTAAATACAGACACTGGCTATAATACATAGAGCAAATAATTGTTCAAAAAGAAATTGACAACATTGTGATAAGTTGAATGAAGCCTTTAGAACTCGGTTAATAAGACCAAAGTCAATAATTAGCTACTAGTATCTCCTTTATTTCTTCTTCTCGCAGGTACTGGAAGGGATTACTTGGGCAACAATGGTAACATATATATGCCAGAAAAAGTTACCTAATGAGTCAAGAATGAGATTTTCACTCTGCAGTGGAGTGTGCGCTGATATGAAACTCCCTGGCAGATTAAAGCTATATGCCGGACCGACCTTTGCATTTCGCGGGCAAAGTTCCCGAGTTTGAGTCTAGTTCCAACACACAGTTTTAATCTGCCAGGATGTTTCGATGTCACAGTATGTTTTTTCAAAGACCTTCCTTACAAAATACGAATTTTTAATTGTCGAATCAAATTATACAAAATTCAAGTACAAAATATTTCCAGTTGGTGTTTTATGTGACTTATTAAGTCCATTTCATTGTGCCATCCATAGCATTCTCCTAGATAAATTCAAAGTTGCTGGTATCAAAGATGTTGGTGGTAATTGGTTTGCGCACACAGCGAAACAGCGTCTTCATATCCAGAAACAATTGTTACAGGTGTGCCAGATGTATGAGAGTATGATCCACATTTACTTTTACTTTATATAAATGGTCTGCCATTACCTATCTAATCCTTTGCTGACCATGAAAATGTTATACTTAAGACTAAAGGAAAAAACTTCAATCCTTGAGAATGTAAATAACAGTTTCTTGAAAATTAGTACGTGATTCTCTGCAAATGAGCTGTCATGGAGTTCAAATAATATACCGTACATCAGATTCTCCTCTTCACAAGCCTTGACCATATCTTTGCAATCATTGATGAAGATTCTTTATTTTTTATGTTTATAGTGATAAGAGCCTGAATTTGAAAGACATATTATAGATCTTAAAGGTGGAAGATGTACCCATTTACACGCTTTGTGGCTGAGACTGTTAAGAAGGCGACTTACTTTTTTCGGTTTTACCGTCATATTCTGGGACAAAGTATGAACGAGGAAAAAATCGTTAGTACATGGAAGTGTGTCATAAGTGTAGTATGTGGTGCTTAATCTGGGCTGTCTTTAAAATGTTGGCTCTACTGATAACAGCCTCAGAGTATATTTACAGCCTTTTGTGGTTTGTAGTCAGCAATAAACCCCTATTGAAAAATAACTGCGACGTTCACCAATGAAACTGGCCATGTGCGAGTAGTATTCGCCCACTGAGGGTTCCGTACAAACTTAATTATGTATATACATAGTTCATCCAAAATGGAAATCGAGAACATCAACGATTTCGGCCCGTTATCAGTATCGATACTGACAAAATATTGATCCTGGGAATTGCAAGACCGTATTAAAATTTCTGCAGTAGTTTCTCAGACTAGCCCGGACACAAGAAAAGAAGCAAACAGGGACTTCAGTTTTTATAACTAGAGAGAGAATATTTAATAAAATATTTTTTATTTACTTACGAAAACAAAATAATAAAATATATTTTATGATTACATGCAGTAATGTTCGTTTATTATGCTTTCAGTATGATGAATGTAAATGCTGAAGACATTTTCATGTGATACAATTATCATTTAACAACTTTCAGATGTTTTTACTTTATTGGTTCTGTGAAGCCTTGTTCCTTGACAAGTTTCGTGATTCTCAGTCAACGAGAAATACCCTGTTAGGAAATAACCTTGTAAGAGGTATGCGCTGCCTGCGATATGTAAGCTATAAGAGAATCTGAGACCAGAGAGCAGTGTTGACTGCAGTACGAACTGTGTAGCAGTAGCAGTAAGTTGTTGCTAGCGAGCAGTCGCCTGTCTGCGCTTGTCAGTCCTGTCTGGTGTATCATGTTGGCTGGGCCGGTCGCGGTGCAGCGATGCCGGAGCCTGAGTATTAATGTATAAGGTAAAAATGCAGCCTCACGCATATCTAGTAATATTATGTAAACTCACATGTAAATCTTTTAAAAATGTCCTAATAACAATCTTTGTCTAATTTCTAACAAGCATTCATTTCAATTTAAATAATTTAATATTTTTTTTAAATGCATGATCATTCCGATTGTTGCAAAAGAAAAATCATTTGCTTCCTTTCATAAATAACAAATGTATAGGCCAACATTGCACAGAGCTGTGCCGGAAAAGAGCTATTGTAAGAGCAGGCAGTTGCCGACTTTATCGAGGTGAGAATTTTCGCTTTTTATTCAGAATGATCTTACAGGGCCATGACGCAGCACTGCTGTCGTCCAAATTTTACCAGGTTACAGAATTTATTTTTTATTACGAGGTATAGGAATTTTTCTGTTTCGAGCTTATATTAAATAAGAAAAGAATTTTGTGGGTACATTAAATGGGAACTAATTTTGTTCAGAGGTTACACAAAAAATAGAATCATATTATTATTATTATTAATTAAGTTTTTTTATGAGGTTACACAAAAATTAGAATCAGTAACCAAATAATATTCATTTTTATTTATTTTGTGGGGAGGTTACACCCTGTTGGAATTTTAGACTGTGAAATTATGTGACATATATGGCCGTATCTTTTGACTGCATTAGCGTAGAAGCTTAAATTTTCTACACCGTCAAGGGATCATAGACGTTAGTATGTGAGATAAATTTTATCATAGACTTTAGTATTTGAGGTAAATTTGAACGTGGTACGCTAAACTGTTCTAGTGGAAAAGGGGTCTTCACAAAAGAACAGCAAAGAGACGTCCGGATAAAAATGACAAAAAATATTTTTATTCTTACAACAATTTTTGGATTTTTCCTGTGAAATTTTGGTTCTTACCAAATTTCACGATTCTTAGTCAACGGGAAGAACTCTATCAGTTCTGATGAGTGAGTTTTTGAGTATCAAAATATGTGACATAAATGGCCATATCTTTTGATTGCAATGGACTTGAAGTTTAAAATCTTTGTAGCGCCTAGGGACCATAGATCTTAATCCGTAACGTAAATCTGAGCGTGATACGTCCACCCATTCCTGAAGAAAAGGGTTCTGAACAGTCGGACAGACAGACAGAGAGACAGACAGATGGGCAACGAAGCGATCGCATAAGGGTTCCTTTTTTACAGAATAATTGTCAGAACGCTAAAAATACTAGGAAAGAGTTACGTTGTCATTCGGCCTTAGTATGGCACAGATACGACTTTGGTGTTTAGTAAAAGAATCTTTGACCGCATACTCACTGAACCAACAACATCCACCTGAAACAATGTAAACGACGGCCAAGATTTTCCCAGTAATTATAAGTCGGCTTTACATACTGTAAGTAGGCTGTTTAGGTGATTTTATTGGTAACGCCACGTAGCGCTCTGTATGAAAATCACTGGCTGTGCTGTGAGCAGTCTGTGGCTGGTTGGCATTGTTGTAATACTCGCCATTGTAGCGTTGAGCAGTTGGCTGTTAACAGCGCGTAGTGTTGCGCAGTTGGAGGTGAGCCGCCAGCAGTGGTGGATGTGGGAAGAGAGATGGTGGAAATTTGAGAGCCGATGATCTGGATGTGTGTCCATCAGAAACAGTAAATTTGTAAGACTGGATGTCATGAACTGCTATATATATTATGACTTTTGAACACTATTAAGGTAAATACATTGTTTGTTCTCTATTAAAATCTTTCATTTGCTAACTATGCCTATCAGTAGTTAGTGCCTTCCGTAGTTTGAATCTTTTATTTAGCTGGCAGTAGTGGCGCACGCTGTATTGCAGTAGTTCGAGTAAAGAAAGATTTTTGTGAGGTAAGTGATTTGTGAGAGGTATAGGTTAATGTTAGTCAGGGCCATTCTTTTGTACGGATTATTGAAAGTCAGATTGCGTTGCGCTAAAAATATTGTGTGTCAGTTAAAGCACAGTCTTGTATAATTGTTCAAAGGGAACGTTTCATACATCGACCCTTAGCCGAGGATACCTCACTGGAATCTTCTGATTTTTTCTTTTAGTTTGTGTAATTAGTGTAGCTATTGTTTACTGCTAGCGCGTAATTGAAGAGAGAATCTCCTTTGTAGTTGCAGTCTTTCATTGTTGTTGTGGCATGCATGTAGATTTGCACCAAGTATTTCGCAGCTGCGCTTGTAATTAACTAGATATTATTTTCAGTGCTATGTTAATGTGTTTTCTTATTTTGCTCTTCAAATTGTGCTTTTCTGTGTTGTCGTGTGAAATATTGTGACAATAATGGCGTGTGAAAAACGTAATACTAGGCTCCAAAGTAAACTGAGAAATGACAGTGAAGACGAAAGCAGTGTGTTAGCGCCACCGTGTAATGAATTAACTAATGTTCAAACTAGTGATTTGGTAATTGTGGATAGGGAAATGGAGCGGGTGGCAAATAATGGCGTAGACAGTGAAACAATTAGTAAACAGGGTAGCATTATCGATCGATCGGTCGGCAATAGCTCGCCTCAGGAATCCGAAATGACTGGACACAATCTCGCAAATACTGTAGATTCAGGTTTTGGGTCCTCGCCGTTTACTTAAATAAGTCACGACACATTTTCTGCTTGTCAAAATGCGAATGTTGCCGGTGCATATTCACTGCCGAAAAGCACTGTGGAACATGTTTCAGACACCAATGCATTGTTATTACAATTAATACAACAAATGGGACAAACACAGCAAAAGCTTCAAAAGTTAGACACAATGGAACAAAATCTTCGAAAGTTAGACACAGTGGAACAAAATCAGAGACAAACACAGCAAAAGCTTCAAAAGTTAGACACAATGCAACAAAATCTTCGGAAGTTAGACACCACGCTTGAACAAACACGTGAAGATTTAACTACTGAGTTACATAACATTGAATCGAAATGTCAAAAAGTCTGTAATGACGTAAAAACACAAATTTGTGAGCATTTCAAACCTATTTTTTCGCGTCATGAAAATGCATTACAGAACCACGAAGCAGCCATAAAAGAACTGCAAACTATTGTTCATGAAAATCATGAGACCTTGTAAGTTAAAATTGACTCAGTTGCATCTACCGATTCGGTTACGCAACTTACAAAAACTCAGGAAAACTTAAGGACACAGTAGAAAGACACATGGAGGAAATTAGTTCATTATCAGAGAAAGTAGTTGAACTTTCGGATCAGCTAAATAATTTATCTACGAAGGTAGATGATAATCTGAATGACACAAAACCGGTAGTCTATAATGACACAGAAGAGTGCGAACAAATTAGGAAATTCAAACAAAATCAGAATCAAATTAATACGCAACACCAAAGAGAAATCCGGGAAGTACAAGATCAGCTGACACAGGTAATACAAGAATTACGTATTTCAGAGGATACTCGCGACCCAATACGGGAAGAGGGACATAGAAATACGGAACAGCCACAAAATAATAACACAGCGCATTTCGGAAATTATGAAAGAAATTGGCAAGGTGCACCGAATTTTGAAATGGAACCGCCGAAACGACGTAACAATGACCGATACGTGACTCACCGACATGATGATTTTTACTATAAGCTGTTCATTACTACACGTAAATTTAAAACATTTAAGAAATCTGGCAACGACATTCATCCACAAGCGTGGCTTCATGAATTCTCTCATTGTTTTCCTTCCATCTAATCATTAGAGCACAGATTAGAAATTATGTGTGGCTATTTAGAGAATGAACCAGCTGTAAGAATGCGACCGGTCACTCACGATTGTCACAGTGAAGGAGAATTTTACCATGCCTTTCTCTCAGCATATTGGTCTCAAGCTACACAAGACCGAGTAAAACATAGCATCATAATGATGAAACATTTCGAACAATCTGAATTTTCCAGTCTTGTGAAATATTTTGAAGACATGTTGCACAAGAATCAGTACCTGTCAAACCCATACAGCCCCTGAGAACTCATCCGCATTTGCTTGATCAAATTACCTGAACATTTATGACATATTATTTTGGCAGGACGTTGCAAAGGTGACATTGAAGCTTTTCAGGGACTCTTACAAGAATTGTAAATTGACAATGACAATAGCGGAATGCGAAAACACGAGCACAACAATTACAGGTCACATCCGTCACAATTCCGCGATGAAAGAGATCATAACTGGACACGACAAGGCTATTCTCACAACACAAATCGTGACCAAAACAGACACCATCCGTATGACAACCGTTGGCAGAATAATAGTTACAGAGAAAGATCGCTTTTCCATAGTAATGAATGTGACAGAGACAACCATAGAAACAGACAATATGGGAATCAAAATAATTCTTATCAAGGGGGACAGAATAACTTCAGACGCAACAGTCCACCACGCAGTTACAATTCCGGGAGAAATTCTCCACCACATGACCGACAAACAAGAATCTAAGTAAACTACCGACAAAACGACAGACCTGAATTCCATCAGAACTGGCGAGCTTCAAACAGGGCAGGACCTGCTCGTCAAGGTGAATTTGTAGAAGTTAGGTCTCCTAATCCCAATAACGGCGCGCGCCAACAAAGAGACAGACAATGACTTGCACCGCAGGCAGCCACGTGCGCCGGCTCGCTCAGAGAAAAATAACATAGACGCTAACCTTGAGAAAAATTTTAGCATTTCTTACCGACGTATACCACATGATAATTGCGTTGAAGTTGAAACTCTGCGTACTAGGAAGAGTACAGATTTACGCCACATTTCACATGTAAAACCGTTTATTGAAAGATAATCTGTTTTTTAACTTAGTCTTTGCCATAAAACTTTCACTGCACGCTATTAGTACAATTTGTCAGACTTAGAAACTGTTACCATGCAACAATGTTTGAAGTTAACTATCCAGTCTAGAACCTAGGGAACATTTTTAAACAGAAATTACGAATGCATTGCGAAAGTGAACAGACGACATTCTTGCTTGTTAGTTGCACGATTACGTAACGACTATCAGGCTTACATACTTAGAACATACACTGGTACTGCTAATGAGATTTTAATGCAACATTTTGGTTTACTTGAAAATACATTCTGGATTTAAAATACTTTCTGCGAGATACCAGATGACACAGTGGTTAGTCTATGTGACAGCTACACGATTTTATCACGACGCTACTAATGAGTGACAATTTACAATGTTGCTTTTGCAGTGTTTCTGTTTTATATCTGCACAGTTTTTCTGTATTATTCCGGAAAGTAAAATATGTTTTAGTAGCAACTTTTGTGGTGTAGCTACAATGAGACTGCACACAGCACAGCCAGTGATTTTCATACAGAGCGCTACGTGGCGTTACCAATAAAATAACCTAAACAGCCTACTTACAATACTGGCTGGTTGAACTAAGCCGTTCAAATTAAATATCAGTTACGATTCATTCTGTTCTCACTGAGATGAATTTCAGATAGTCCTACTAAATGCTACGTAGTTTCTTGTTGTGGCTATATTATTTACTGAGATATCGGTACCAACTTTACTCCCTCAAATTAAACAACAGCAATTTTGACTGCTGGTATATTAGAGCTCATGGATACGAGTTCGTTATAGTTTCACTCTGCGAAGTATGAGAAGGGTGGTGCATGTGGCGACTAATGAGTACTACAGGAGGAAGTCGAGCAGATACTACAACACACACACAGATTATTAGTAATTTGTGAAAACTTGAGCGTGGTGAATACTTAACTTTGTAAACAATTATCGTCCAACACAGGTGACATGTATTTGGTGTTGTCGTTGAGATATACAGCACTAGCCCTTTGTTCAATAGAGAATGATAGTTTCACATATGAGTACAATAACCTTGAGCTGGACATTTCAGAGAAACCAATTCGCACGCACCCACATCTATGTTACGTCGACACAGTCGTCACTAGTGATGATCACAGCTGCCGCTGATTACACAGAGACTGGAAAGGGTGTCACTGCAATCGAACATAACTAACTTTCCTTCTGCGGCGGCATGAGAAATCACTTGGGGCGAGTCTACCCCGACGTCTCCGATCCGTTGGTGCGTCAGGCAGGGACTATTTTTACTTTTGGTGCCGTCGTGAGTTACCAACTTTAGCATCAGATCTCATTCTGCGCACGATACCATAATCAGTAGTTTCGGATAATTTACAATATTTATCCTGTTGCAAGGTAAATCCGACTGCTATTTTATGTGGAAGTTCTTCCTTGCAGATATAAGTACGTCACGTTTCAGAGCGGACAATCACTATGTTGAACTGCCACTATATGAGTAACAAAGGGGTATAACGGAAAATTATCTTTCTCTTCTCAGTAAAATTGTATGAAATGGTAGTTAAAGTGGAATAAAACTTTCACATATAAAGAAATTTAGTTCTTATGGTGGTTTATGTAGAATACGGAATGAACGCGAAGTACTGCAATGAACGGAGCTACTGAGCTTTGCGGCACTATGGGCGTCGACGACGTGTGCGTCATCGCGCGTCCGTTTTCAAGAGCATTCTTAACACAGAAACAAAGGGTGGCACTGAAATGGGTGTCGCAAAGAATAAACTTGAAGGGAGCGGCCTCTATTTCTATCCTTGATCGTCTTTGTATATTTGTAGGCTGTAACTTAATTTTTAGTTTTGTTAATAATGATACCTTTAGTAATGGTAACGGTTGGTTTATTGCGTCTTGAAAACTGTGACCAACAAGAATAACAATCCAGCGAATTTGCAAAAAGTTGTTACTGATAGGGTACTGGAATGGAATGCAGAGGGCAAGGGGCAAACTTACAACGAGAAGAACGACCTAGATAGACGTTCTGACAGCTGACATGTTCTTCTCATAATCTACATGTTAGCTCCTCAGATACTGTAATGACTCTCGAATAAATCAATCGAATTTCCTGTCATATCATGTGTCAATTATCCAGTGGAACAGCCAAGAAGCTAGGTTCTGATGAGACATTAGGGTAATAGATTCTTCAGTTAAAGAATTCTCTTAAGGAAAGAGAACCCTCATTAACTGAGACAAGTTGAACACCACTGGCAATGTTGTGTGATCTCTGGTGTGGAATTATTCAAGGTTATTGAATTAGATCGGCCTGCATTAAAGAAACTATAAAGGCTAAAAGTAAGGGCAGTTTACTAATGGAGTACTATCGGTACTCATGGAAGAAGTACTACTTAAAATACATATCTCTGTGGGTATTCACACGATTGATTTTCGGCGAGCGATGTAACGCAATACGAATAAAGCCGCTTCGCATTTGGTAGGGCGATCATCCAGATTTAAGTAAAGAGTGTCCCTAAAGTCCCTTTACAAATCCAAAATTTTATTACAACGGCAGTTGTTGAGATATTTTAACAACATTTCTTTTATTGCAATCAGTGTTTATAAAAGTTTTTTTTTTTTTACAGTGTTTAATACACGTCTCTATGGGCGCCTTTAGTTACACGAAACACATGAAGACGGTATTCGATTTCCTGCCATTTTCGATGCAGCATAACGTCATCAATGGTGGCAATGGCATTACGAGTCCTTTGCTTCAAGTCAGCAATGTCCCGTACCTGTGTTTCATACACGATATCCTTTACATACCCCCATAAAAAAAAGTCCAAGGGAGTGATATCTGGCGAACGCGGTGGCCAAAGAATTGGCCCATCCCTCCCAATCCATCTACCTCGAAATATTTCATTGAGGAACCGACGAACATGCAGTCCCCAATGTGGTGGTGCTGCAGTAATTGGTGACTCGTTGAAGGAAAATGGACCAATTATTCGGTTGCACATGATTCCACACCACACATTCACTTTTGAACTATCCCGGTCAAGCTCCCTAGTCACATGTGGGTGTCCAGATCCCAGTATTCTTACATTGTGTCTGTTTAATGTCTCAGAAACACGAAAAGTTGCCTCGTCACTGAAACAAACTCGCTTGAGGAATATTTCGTCCTCCGAATGGCGTTCCAGCATGTTGAGTGCAAACTCTGTCCGCTTTGGCTTCACATTTGGCTCAAGTGTCTGTAACAGTTGCGCTTTGTAAGCGTACAACCGTAAGTTCTTGTGAAGGAACTTACGCACAGTTGAATGTGGTAGTTACGACTGTCTGGCACCAGTGCGGATGGACTTGGTAGGTGAACGAGTGAAGACGTTTAAAACGCGATCGATGTTTTCCTCGGATGTTCTTGATCGCCTACTCGTCCCTTTATCCAATATTGTCCCTGTCTCCATGATTTTTTTGTGCCATACACGGTTTGAAGGGTGCGATGATGGATCTCTTCTATACTTCGTTCTGAAGTTTCGTTGAGTCTGCACATGCGATTTTGTCTCAATAAACCAGGACACACATTGTGCCTTCTCTTTAGGAGTTGCCATTTTATAGATGTTCAGTTCCTTCCAGCAACAGAGTATCATAAACACAAAATTTTAGTATATATAAAAACTTTAGTAAACAGTGATTACAATAAAAGAAATTTTGTTAAAATATTTCAACAACTGCCGTTGTAATAAAATTTTGAAGTTGTAAAGGGACTTTATGGACACCCCGTATTTAGCGTTGCCTCTAAACCGCTTAAGGCTAACACCGCGAAGGCTACTTTCGAAAGAACACAGAAGTTTTTCTTCATTATCTCTCCCAAGTTAGAGCTTGTGCTCCGTCTCTGATAACTTCTTCTACCGGACCTTGCAACTAGATCTTCCTTTCTCCCATTTCTCTTCGGAAGCACTCGCCCGTCTCTTTCGGTGTGGTTGGGCAGTTGTGAAGAAGTTACTGTCTGAATTAGCCGCTCGCCTGATTTAGCACCACTGAAATATTTCCTTTGCAGTAAGTCAGTACACAAATTCTGATATTAAAGTAGTATTTTATTCAAAATTAGTCTGTTTGGTAGAGAGAGTGGTTAGAATTGATTATGTTATTTACTACTACAATAGACATGACAGTACTTTGTTACTACATAGTCCGTGGCTGGGCTAGAGATACAAAAACATTCGTTTATATTTCAGTACCTGTTAAGGTTTATAAGTTTATTTCTGCAACACTGTACAAAGGAGATCAAATATTTTTATGCCTGTCGGTACAGTTCAATGCGGACATCGTCTGTAGTTCGACAGATATCGAAACGGTACTCCACTTCTAGACACATGTTCATAAGGATATTCTGCGACCTGTACTGAGACGGAGATCTGTTGTCTCAGATCTAGCAGATCTCGAAGCCTTGTTCTGTAAAAAATATCTTTGATAAACTGTCACGCACTGCAATCCAGCGAAGTCTGATAGGGAGACCGAGGCCACAGAAGCTTTCCACCCCCCTCCGATCCACGCTCGAGGATACGTCTCATGCAGTAACGTGGTAACATCCCCATAATAGTGGGATGGAGCACGATCCTGCTGGAAAATGACATCGGGAAGCATCTGTGGAACTGCATAGTTCGCCACCATGTCGAGAAAGTGCACTCTCGCTGGGGCGAATGCTCCTTGCGACTCAACCTTGTTCATGAAATGATGAAGATCACACCTTGGAGGGCGTTTCTATCGATTGCGTGTTTGCTCAACAACATAAAATGCCGATTTCTTTAGTGATAAGGATTTGTTTGCGTATATCTCTATCCCAAACATCCCGTATTTTTTTCATCATCCACTTTCTGCTGCTCCCGTATATTGAAGTGAAATTTCATAAGACGGTAAATGAAGCGTTGACTTTGGAATTACGATGACAAATAAAGAATGCAAAGCAGACACTGATCGTTCATTGTTGGTTTCTAACACACGTTACACACAATGCAATTATGAGCTGGTAACTTCGGACAGAAAGAGGGGCGAGTATTTACGCATAAATCAGCAGCGAGCTATTAAAGGAAGCAAAACCATCTGAAGCGTGATTGATAATTATGAAACGTACAGTACAGAAACTGAGTTAGGCCTTACTTAACCCCTGAGTAAGAGGTGATCAGCACAGCGAATCAATGAAGTACAGTGGGCATAATTTTGGACTAGAGTAACTACAATTCAAAAAATTTTACATAATACATGCGCGTATGTACAGCTATGGGATATTATGGGTCAATTTGTGGGTAGGATAATAGACGAATTCTCTGCCACACAGTGGAGCACAAGGTGGATCGATCGTCGTTAACAATGAAGAGTCCTAGAAATAAGAATAAAAATAAAATCATGATTCCCTGCGCAAAACGTTCTCTGCAACCCACCCTCACATTTAAGAGAAAGAAAGAAAGTCGGCTCAAGTTATCATCAAGTACACAATACACAATTCGAGACCATATCATGCTAGATAGATTCACATAAGAACAAACCGTTACCACTTGACTAAAATAAATACGGGTTCGAGAGTCTATATAAATTTGAAATCAAAATAACAGATTACAAAGAACAGTAGTAAAGTTTTATAACACATAAAAAATAAAATAACATGTAAATTTTTGTTTGCTTGCAGCTTTATGCCTTAAATCTCCACACCACAGTACCGTAGCACTCCGCTAACGGAGTCAAAACGAAACGGTTCAGCCCATTCCCATTTTATCAATTGCTGGATCATTTTCGTTTTGTTCGCCTAGTGACATGCAACAAAGATGAGGCGTGGTAATATCTGTGTTTGCTGGGACTGCTTGCATGAACATGGAAACAAAGAAACAAAAATTAAGTACGAAAGCTTAACTTTTGAGGTACTAGTTAAAACTTTGTGGTGATTACCTTTTTCACTGATATTTCAACGGACACTTGACAACTTGGGTGACTGCTAGGATTCGTTTAATTACAAGCTCCTTACGGATCCAGGCAAATTGCTTCTACACTGCGAGAGCCTCGCTTACTTTTGAATACCCAGAGATAACATTGCGACTGAGTGTCATGCGGCCAATCAAATATCTAGGTGTGTCCACAGTTGACTGTTACGTAGTACGGCATAGCACGCCGAGAAAGAGAGAGAGCAAACTCATTAGAATCAAACGTAGATAATAGAAAGAATTTGTCAGAGGAAGAAAGAACTGAGAGACTCTGTTCAAAGTCCCTCTTCACTTCACTAATATACTACACAATCTGAAAATGTGCATTGTAGACGATCCATACACAACCTCATTTGTTTCAGGAATTGCTTTTAATCATTTTGAATTTTACATAATATACACGGTGAACCAGAATTCCACCGAAAGATTTTTCAGAACTGGTAGTATGGACCAAAGTAAGAAAAGAATTCCGCAAAAATGGGTTCTAAAATGCTCACCTCAAGTGTTATGTGCAGTTGTCAAATAAAAGAGATGTGCATCAGAGCAGCGAAGACGAACAACTGGTCATGGCTCTTAAAGAATGCGCTCTAATGCTCATTTTTACTGCACATTCCACACTTCCACATCAAAGTTTGTCAGTGAAGTTCTGGTTTACCTTGTACAAATATAAGTATAGGTACATATGCACATACATGCCTACTGTGCAGTTCACGCGTAAGTGTCTGGCAGAGTATTCATCCGATCACTTACAACTATAGGGCTGTTCTAACAAGACGAAACAGATTCAAACATTTATTGCATCCAGAGTGAAAAAGACAGAAACACAGTTTCCATGTTAATTCAAAGATAAAAGTTCAAATTCTTTTGCAGTTAGTGTAGGCATCATGTGTTACTCGACAAATATCAAAACAATGGCTCATTTCCTGTCACACACGAAGCAGCTGCTCTCGCTATTGAATTCACAGCTTCAACAATACGACGTCCAAGCACGTTGCCTGACTAACACCATTCCAGGATGTGGGATTGGAATAAAAGGAGCAGAAGATGAACTTCATCGTTGGTGTCTCCCAGGTGTCCGGACCTTACACCCTGTGACTTTTATCTGTGGGTTACGTAAAGGACAGCGTTTTTATCCCCCCTATGGCTGACAATCTTGAAAGTCTGCTGTCAATTCAATAGCGAGAGACCATCCGCTTCGTGTGTGGCAAAAAGAAAGGAGCCACCATTATGATATTTGTCGTATAACACTTGGTGCTCACACTCAATGCATAAAAATTTGACCCTTTCTCTTGCCAGGAACGTTGTAATTGTGTTTGTATCTTTTGTAGTCTGGAAGTAATAAATGTTTGAAATCTATTCCTTCTTTTTAAATATCCCCATATTTCCCTATCGTTTTACTCTCGAAAAGCCAACTCTTAAATATTTCCACGTGAGCTCTAATTTCTCTTTCTTTTATTACGATGTTTGTTTCTCACAATGTACGTGGACGTCAACAAAATACCTTCTCATTCAGAGGAAAATGTTGGACATTGAAATTTTGTAAAAATATGTCGTGCCATATCCTTTGCACTCTCTCATCTGTTTAGTGATAATACAAAACCCGCTGCCTTTCTTTGAACTTCTTCGATGTCCTCCGTCAGTCCTATGTGGTAAGAATCCCACACAGCACAGCAATACACTAACATAAGAAGGAAAAGCGTAGTCGTTTTAGTGGATTTGTTGTTCCTTCTAAATGTTCTGTCAGTAAGACGCAGAAACATTACCGGTGTACTTGGAGTAAAGATAACAGGAAAATTATCTGTCTCAAAATGGACCGCGTAATATGTCGAGTGTCACTAACAATGACCAGTCACATGAGTAAACGGAGGGAAATGGAATCTGAGAAGGACCTCTATTTTTCTAAAAAGTATATAAAAGAGTAGATACAGAGATACGGTAGAATCCTCTAGTGAAGCACGTCAGATTTCAAAACGTATCACGAGTGATGCTGAAATTAGTTTAAGAGAACAACTGTTACCGCCCTGGTGAAGACAAGTAGTTGGCCAAAAATCTGATAAAATTTAGGAAAAAAACATGCTACTCCGTTAACAGATCTACATCTACATAGATATTTCGCAAGCCTCCGTACGGTGCGTCGCGGAGGATACAGTGTATCACTTTTAATAATATCTTGTTCCACTCGCAAATAGAGGGTGGGGACAGCGAGTGTCTGTATATATCCCTAAAAGCCTTGATTTCTCTTATGTTTGTGGTCGTGATGAGTAATGTACGTTGGCGACAGTACACTCATTCTGCACTCAGCTTCAAATGCCTATTCTCTAAATTATGTCAACAGGTTGTTCAAAAAGAACGTTGCTGATGTCCAGCGATTTCCATTTGTGTCCTTAAAAAATCTCTGTAGTAGCTGCCCGTTGATCTAACCTACTGGTAACAAATCTAGCAGTCCGCCTGCAAATTGCTTGTATGGCTTCCTTTAATCGATCTGGTGGGGATCCGAGACAGTGGAGAAGTACTCAGGTATGGTTCGCACTAGTGTCCTATATGCGGAATTCTTTACAGATGTACCCCACTTTCCTAAAACTCCCCCAATAAACAGAAGTCGACCATTTACCTCCCCCACTAAAATCCTTACATGCTCGTTCCATCTGATACCACTTTGCAATGTTATGTCCAGATATTTGATCGACGTGACTGTGTCAAGCAGTACATTACAAGACTGACTTTCCTACTCATCCGCATTAATTTACATTTTTCTACATTTAGAGCTAGCTGTCATCGCACCATCTAGAAATTGTGTCAGACTTGTGATCTCGAAACCTGTGTTGGTTTTTTTAAAGACTGAATAAATCCGTAGACAGTATTTTAGCTACTGACGTGCCATGCAAGTCCGTAAAGAATCTTTATGAAGTAAGACATTTGTTGCTTGGTTTTCGTGGTTGTGACTGCCTATTGCGCAGCACCGATCTCTTTCGCTACGTTATACCAACGCCCTCTGGGAACAATGTGGCGTTAGCAACGGAAGCTCTCTTGCCAAAGCAGTGAGAGAGCTGGTTAATACATTGAAAGCGATGGTAATATAATTAAACATTCGTTGTCTAGTGCAACGGATATGTTACCGACAACAGTCTTCCCAAATTTCTATCTAATAGGCACGAAAAAATATACGGTTTGGAATTCGTCGAAAATGAGAAATATTGATGTAGTCTTCCAAACACACATTTTTGTGCACCATAAACACCACGTAAAGACGAAATATGACACCCCTACGAGTCACAGACGTCATTAGACTTCCTGAGACAAAACTGGACCTGTGTTGTATACGAATAACACCTAATATTAGTATATTTCGAGGAGTGCTACTCATATTTAAACAAATTTGGAAACCGTGGAGAGAAAAACTGATAACGCACTGTTGACTACAGTTTGAGAATATTTTCACGGTGGCAGGCTGGAAACAGCAGGGATGTGCACGAAATATTTCTGCTCTGTTACTTTTCTGTAAAATGGCTGTCTCTGACGGAAAACTTCTCTGGGTAACGGCTGAATTCCTTTCGTCGTGCCAGGTGGAATCTGAAGTATCTCTACTTCCTTGTCAGGATGAGCACAAAATACAGCTTTTAATGAATTAGAACTTTCATGACCTGACCACGAATGTAGGAGCAGAGATTTGTTCCCGCAGAACGGAAGAAAAGCATGACGCACGAAAATTGTAAAGTTTTTATTTCCCATCTTCACGTCTCTGAGGCGTCTACCACAAGTAGAACACTGTTCTTTTGACGCATGGTCCAAAACGTCCGGTTCATTCTTGAAGTTTAGGCACCAATGAATCATCAAGAGTAATTATGGGCATTATAGTGTGGGAATGTGTGAGTGCAGTCGTGGGCTGCCGAGTCGCCTCGGTATATTTCTTCCCTTTGAATGACAGTGCTCTTTACACACTAATACGACTTTGAGAAGCTGTAAATTCTTTAGTGCCTGATATGTTGGCAATATCCATTGCACTGTCACGTAAAGTTGTATCGCTGACACTAAATGACTTTTGTATGGCTTCGGCAGATATCTCAAAAAGTTGTGTATTTAACTCCGTGGATATTTCCAGTCGGCTCTTACGTCGTCCTCCGACTCCGCTTTCCATCTGAACAGTTGACGTTCGGAACTGACATGTAGGTGTTTCATACCACTTTCTTCCAACAGCACATCATCGCTTCTGCTTCATCTGGTTAGGTAATATCAGTTTCTGGTGCTGGTTTCGGAGATATACAGCTTCCTTCAGTTTCCTCTCCGTCTATGGATTCGCAGTCTGCAATATCAAATTTTTCAGTAGCTTCTAGCCATATGTCTGCGCTATTTACATATTCGTCCAGAGATTTAACTACCATTTCGCGAGTCATGTAGTCTTCACTCGTGTTTTCTGTTGATGGTTTCAATTTTCTTATGTTGTATATCTCCTTAGCGGTCAGCAAAATATTTACCGGGTTCTTCATCACCTGTGAGGGAAGACTGAATGTTCAGCCTAAAGTGGTTTGCGGATTACAGACATATATGTAACTAGCGTCAGGACTATGTATTTCGTAATACGTACCACAAATTATAAGAAAGAGCACACCAAATAAACGTATACTGGTTGACATTCTTCTCCAAAACCTTGCAGCGATATTCCTGTTTAGTGAACGCAGCGACAAGACGGTCGCATTTCCTGACCATGCGCGCAACTCGCACTATACCAATAGCTGGCGACTCGCAATATCCAGCCTTCACTGAAAGCGACGAACAAGAAAAACAGACGTTTTTGTGACTGTTTAGGTGACTTCCATTTCATGTCAGAAACTACAATTTTGCTTGTGGATCTTTTTCACAGTTAACTAACAGTGGTAAAAGTCTGACCACTCTCTCGTACAGTCACTCAGCGACGACACTTTCCCATACACCGCAGCTCCGTCAGCAAACAGCCGCATATTGCTGCTCGTCCTGTCTGTTAGAGAATTTACGCTCAAAGATAATAATAGCGGTTACACTTCCATGGGGTGATCCTGCCGATATCCTTGCCGCTGAGATCGTTCGTTGTCGAGGACTACGTACAAACTGTCAGATTTCATTGTTATTCCATCGGACACTTGCAAACTTGTGGCAGTACCAGCAGTCATTCAACTACGAGATCCAACTTTGCACAGTGTGATATCTGTCGATCAAAGTTCTGAATGTGATGGAAGTGGCCAGTAGCATAGCACAGCAGGGAAACAACCAGCGACCGTATTCAAATAAAACTCAAGTGATGAGGAGTTTGTCGGCTAAAGAAAGAAATAGATTCCATTATGTGTCACCCTTTTACACACTAACGCAGCACACGTTTTGAAAATGAGCATTGTAGACGAGCGGGAAACAGTCGTGGTACTTGGAGGGAACTGATCTCCATCACTTTGCAGACGGTACGGCTGCACTTGCCATTCAGAGGCGGGCAAAAAGAGCCAGGCCGTATGCTGCGCACGCGCCGCGCTGTGGAAAATATTCGCCGCGGCCGGTCATCGCTCATGGCTGCCGCCTTGGCAGTCGGAACCACGGCGGAGCCCGGCCACATACGTCATCCCAGACTATAAAGTGCTGCCGCACTTCTCTCTCTCCTGCCTCCGCCCCCCTCCCCCCTCTCTTCTACCTCAGCTCGCCTAACACATCGAGCTGTTGAGCCAGTACTACTTTCGGGGTTTGGCGAAAGGATTCAGGTATCATCTGGAAACAAATCAAGCTGCGACCATGAAACTAAGTCTTCCACCAATTCACCATTCAGCAGGACATACCAGTATATTTTCCTGATGGTTTACTTGATGGAGATTTCGGTTGTAGATGTCAGTATTTTGGTCTTCCAGCAAACGATCCACTTCGAAAATCACCGTACTATTATTATTTACTACTTGCGCCTGACTGTGTTTCCGGCAGGTAAACAATTATTTATAAGAAAAAAATGCCATGGTGTGTATTCATTCCTATTATTAGCACATTTCCTCCTCCCCCTCTCACTTTGTCCATCTTGTCCTTCCCCAAATCTCTGTCCATCTCCACCACCCCCTCTCTCTGTTCACCTCCTCCAATCCCCACTCTCTGTCGAAAACCTCCACCCCTCTCTGCATCCATCTACTCTTCTCCCCTCTCCTGCTCTCTCCCTGTCGATTTCCGTTTTTCTGACCACTTCCTCCTACCCCTCTCTCTGTCCACCTCCACCTCCTCCCCTCCGTATGTTTTCATCTCCTCTTTCCTCCTCCCTATCTATCCATATACTCTCTCCCCTCGTCCTTCCACGTTATCACCCCCACCCCAATAGAAGACTGGTGGTTCTCTATTTCTAGATTGTAAAGATGATGTGTAGCGAATTTGGTTGAAATCATTCAGGGACTTAGGATGAGATTTTTACCAGTGGCTTTGTCCACGTACTAATGTGTGGAACGTGTTTCACATGGATATAACATATTTCCCATTTATTTCTACTCATATTTCACCTGTATCTCTAGCGTATTTTACTCTACATTTCCATTGTCACGGAGCTCAATGTTTATTACGTCGTACGCCCTGGACTATGTATCGTACAATGATACAATTTTCCAGGTATATCCTGTGGAAATGGAAATGCCGTATGGCTAGGGCCTCCCGTCGCGTAGACCGGTAACCTGGTGCAAGTCTTTCGAGTTGACGCCACTTCGGCGACTGGCGTGTCGATGGCGATGAAATGTTGACGATAATGACAACACAACACCCAGTCCCTGAGCGGAAGTAATCTCCGACCCAGCCGGGAATCGAACCCGTTCCGTGAGGTATGACATTCCGTCGCGCTGACCACTCAGCTACCAGCGGCGGACGTTACATCAAGCGGTATATGTGGTTACTGTGTGCTAAAAGTCTTGTGAATTGAAATTTTAAACATTTTATTGGTTGTGAGCAAGCAACCGTACGCTATTTAATTTCAGGACGTGTATACAGCCACTTTGGTTGAACAAAATTTGTCAGTTGACCACGGTTTCGTTTGCACTACGGCAATCTTCATCAGACTAAAAAGTTACACGGAATACATGTAATCACACCATGGTTAAAAACGTCTGAGCAAAAGTGCACTCGTCTATGACATTTCTCTTTGACGAGAGCACTTTTGCTCAGACTTTTATAACCTTGGTGGTATTCCGTGTAAGTTTTTATTCTGATGAAGATTTTCCTAGTGCAATCGAAACCGTGGTCAAATGACAAAATTTTGTGCAACGGAGGGGGCTGTATATATTTCCTGAAATTAAGTTGTGAATTGAGTCAGTAGCAAAGAAATAATAAGTTAAAACGTCGTACATGACGTGTCTCAGAGCTTATGACGTCATATTTGTAGAATTATGTGTCTTAGGGTGACAAATTTCTGTAGGCACGTTCAGTGGCATGTGTGGATACTGTCTGCAAGCTATGTTGCAAATAGAATTACAGTAAAGAAGTAATAAATTAAAAAGTCTCACGTGATGCCACAGTTTTCGCGCATCTCAGTATTTAACGCCATATCTCCAGGCTACTTGTCGTAATACGATACACTTTTTTTTAGATAGATTCAGCGGCATATGTGGATATTGTCTGTCAAATGTGTTACGAATATAGTTATTAGTAAAGGGGTAAGAAATTAAAATGTCTACATGATGTGGTGGTTTACCGCGCATCACAGTGTTAATGACATTGTATCTCCTCCACTATGTACCGTACAATGATATAATTTTGCAGGTACAGCCAGTGGAATATTCGAATACTGTCTGCAAAAGGTGCCACGATTACACAAATGGCGTTCAAAAAGTTTTGCACAGTCGTCTCTAATTGTTTTATTTTTTGCAGGAGGAGAATGAAATTTTTTGTGAATATACTTGGAACATTTAGCTATAAGTTGGTACATAAAGGTTTTTTCTATTATTTACAGGTGAGCCATAACGGACCTTGAAGTAGATGCCAGGTTCCGACAACGGTCGGTGATGGAGTTCCTCTTCAAGACCAGCAATGACTCTGCCACATCGATTCACAGGAAGTTGCTCCCTGTTTATGGGGAGCACGCAGTGGATCGCAGCAGTATCCCGCGGTGGTTGCAGAGGTTTGAAAAAGGTGATTTCTCTCTACTGGACAATCCACGATGAGGTAGACCATCGACGGCAGTAAGTGACGTGAATGAGGAGACCATTGATCACATCACCCAAAATGACAGATGTGTGACGACATGACAGCTTGCTAAAATTAATCGTTTGTCATTGGGTAGTGTGGTATCACTGGTACGGGTACGGAGAAATCTGTGCACGTTGGGTGCCTAGATTTCTGACGAGAGAAATGAAAACGATGAGGAAGAATGTGTCTCATGAAGACCTTTACAGATTAATGGAAACAGTTTTCTGACGGCATTATTACCCAGAATGAAACATGGTTGTTTTTGTCCGAACCTGAGAGCAAAACCCAATCCATGAAGTGGCGTCATCCGGGTTCTCCTCGGAAGAAGGAACCAAGACTTTCACGAGCAGCAGGCCTCCTTTTACTGGGATCAGTATGATGTCAGTTTCATTGACTTTTTGGAACCTGGCTCCACAAGCTGCGACGAGCCATCAAGACCCACAGATTCAGGGTCAGCTCATCAGACTACACCATGACAATGCCAAACACCATACAACCCTTATGACGCAGGAGAAAAATCAGGAAAATGGGTTGGGAAATTGTTTCTCATCCTCGCTACAGTCCGGACTTGGCTCCGTGTGATTTTTACCTCTTTGGTCGTCTGAAGGCCCACCTGCCCGGTAAAACATTTGATAGTGAGAAAGACCTTATTTCCTGTGTCAAGCAATTATGTAAAAGTCAAACCCCAGAATTTTACCAAAGTGCATTTACGTCATGGAAAGAACGCTGGGTTAGAAGCGTCACAGCTGATGCAGGCTATATGGAGTAGGGCCAATGTATAGCTAAATGTTAGAAGTATGTTCACAAAAAGTTTCATTCTCCTCCTGCAAAAAGCAAAAAAATTAGGAACGACTGTTCAAGCCTTTTGGAACGCCCTTTATTTAAGTAAAGAAGTAATAAAACGTCATGATTCATACAGCAGTTTAATAAGCAATAAAATTTTATTTCTTTTCATTGTTATGTTATGTGTGAGTCGTCAGTGATAAAAAGGTTTGTAAAGGTTTGAAGTTATGTGTAAAGTTTATTGAAAGTCACCAAGTGTTCTCAACGTGAAATACTGGATGAAGAAATTACGAGTTTTCTCCCTTCGTAGGGTACACTTCTCTTTCATCTAAACTGTTTTGATAGGTAGGAATATACACGGGTAGCATGTGAGCTTATTCATGGTATAAGGTATCTCCATTAAAAATTTTATCAGAAACCGTCCAGCTGTTTCAGGGTGAGGAAGAAACACACACACGGGATGAACTATTAAGCTACGCCTCTGTTGCCCATAAACGTCAGTTGCACCCAGAGTCGCGAGCAAGATGCAGGGCATAGTTGGCAGACCAGTAGATGTTCCGTGGTGTGTTCTTCTCCACAGTCACGGTTGGTGGTATCCACAAGGAATTGCCATTCACTTTACACATTGTGGAGTAAATGTGCATGCATCAGAGACAACGTTGCTGGTAACAAGGACATCAGTCGTGTATAAACCTTTAAGCTTGTGTGAGTAAAACGAAACAAGTGCAGAGTCATAGAAACTTAGTCATTACTAAACACGTTGTTGATTACTATGGATGGCATATGCTGGAACGCCAAGCAGCTCTTATTGGATCTGTGAAAAATGATCTGCTTTTACGAAATGAGGGTATACACGAAATTCCATGAGAGGGTGGTAAAAGGTACATAGGGCAAACAACACAGTCTGTACAAGAACGTTGCATTAAAAAATCAACGATTCACGCGCCTTTTACAGCCTAATCTGCCGTGGTTGGCCATTCCTTAGATAAGAGGAAAGTTAAGATACTGTGCCACAACCTCATCCTACTGTGATTCAGTAGTTAAGGAAGCTGTGGAAATGCAATTAGCAGACAACCTCCTCAACCGAGACGAGGGTTTCTAACTCGAAATGTCATGGAAACCAATTTCGGGTTGTGTTCTCAAAAATGGTTCAAATGGCTCTGAGCACTATGGGACTTAACTTCTGAGGTCATCAGTCCCCTAGAACTTAGAACTACTTAAACCTAACTAACCTAAGGACATCACACACATCCATGCCCGAGACAGGATTCGAACCTGCGACCGTAGTAGTCGCGCGTTTCCAGACTGTAGCGCCTAGAACCGCTCGGCCACTCCGGCCGGCTTGTGTTCTCAAAGGAAATAGTTTGCATCGCCTGGAAATCCGACATATGTAACTGATAACAATCAATAATATACTTCGTAAACACTGAGGATTCGTCGATTCTTCATTTGCTTTGTTTAAAACGGATACGCATAATGTTTTATCTATAACTGACGTTCTTGATAACAACATGGTTATCTCTGACGCATTCGCGATTACTCGACGGTGTGTACAGCCACTTAAAAACTTGTAAGCGACTCGCCTCGACACTGATTAAGATTTGAATAGAAGTCATAGGCAATGGCGAGCGAAGACTGCCGCCATAAGAAGACGCACTCATTCTGGGACGGCCTTGACAAAGAAGGCGGAGGTGTGGACAGAAGTTCAGGGCACTCTCATGCCCTTGTGGTGGGAAACTGCCCTAAAACGCGGAAAAATCAGCAATGATCAACGCGATGAGGATGCAGAAGGCAAGGGAAACACACGTGTATCCACAAGACATGACGCCTGCAATTGAAAAAGTCTCATTTTGATCTCTTCACTGGTAAAAGATTCCGGACTATTCTTTCATCTCTTCTCTGGGAAGGGACTGCCAACGGGAAGCTGACCATGAGAAAAAGTTTCAATAACCAACGAAAGGGTAACGTTATACAAGTTGGGCCTTGGAATGGCAGAAGTTTGTACGTGGAAGGGAAATTAAGAAATCGGAAAAGGGAAACTCCAAGTCTCAGTCTCGATATAGGGCGAGCCAGTGAAGTGAAGTGGAAGGCAGAGAAGGAATTCTGGTCAGGCGAGTGTGGGGTAATATCAAAATCACCAGAAAATGGTATAACGGTAGTAGGATTCATTATGATTGGGAAGGTAGGGCAAAGTGTGAGTTACTGTGAACAGTTGAGAGATATGTTTGTTCACATCAGAATCGACGGGAAACCAACACCGATAGTGATACTTCAGGTATAAATGCTGATATCGCAAGCAGAGGATGAAGATAAAGAGAAACATGTGTGAGGATCCTGAACAGGAAACTCTGTACGTAAAGGTAGACGAAAATCTAATCGCCATGGGAGATTGGAATGCGGTTGTAGGAGAAGGAGTAGAAGATGGGATTACAGGAGAATATCGGCTTGGTAGTACGAACGAGAGAGGTGACAGACTAATTGAGTTCCGCTTAAATATCAGTTAGTAAGAGCGAACACTCTGCTCCAGCTTAACACGAGGAAGAGGTCTACTTCGAAAAGGCCGAGAGACAGGGAAAGATTCCCATTAGAGGACTTCAGTGTCTGGCAGAAATTTCGAACTGGGATATTGGGGTTAATCAGATTCTGACCACAATTTAGTAATTAAGGGACTATTCAGGAAGATTCTTTGCGTAAGGCGGTGAGATACGGAAGTACTAAAGAATGAGGGACAAAAGTTATCTGAGGAATTTCTATGAGTCTTTAAATACTGTGATAATGAATAGCTGAGTTGGCAGTTCACTTTAAGAGGGACAGACAGCCTTAAAATGGGAAATCACAACATAATTTGGAAACAGAAAAGTAGGTACAAAGAAAATAACTGATGAAACTATGTATAACAGGATAACAGAAAAGTATTACAGTAGATCGACGGAAGAATGTGCATGGAAATAGAGGAAAAGGAATTACTTCTTTTTTTTCTTTTGAGTCATCTTTCTTCCGCCACGAATTCCTCTCCTGTGCCAGCCTCTTCATCGCAGAATAGAATTTGCAATTTACGTTCCCAATCATGTGCAGAATGTATTCCAGTCTCTGCCTTTCTCTGCAGTTTATACCATTACAGCTCCCCCTAGTACCATGAAAGTTATTCTCTGATGTCTTCACGGATGCTCTACCATCCTATCCCTTCTTCTTTTTGGAGCAGTCTTATTTATTTATTGTTTTGCATCTAATATAGAGTAAGTTAGGTTTACCAATCTCGGAGTCAAGTGTTGTGTATCGTTAGTCTGAATGTAATCTGCGGCTTTGTCAGGTGCTGTTTGAGCTTATAATAATGGGGTTTTTCATCTGTTTTGTTTTCTCTTTTTCGTACATCTTTCAACTTCGTTAGCAATTTTCGGAGTAAACGGCAGTATTGTTGAGAATTTTCGTAAGATAAGGGGAACTGGAAGACCCTATCCCGACAATGTTAAATTTAGTGGCTTTGCTTCCCCGTATTTCAGGAACCACTGAAGCCATTGACATGAAACTTTTAGAGGACGTTAAACTGTATGTTCCGAATCTACTGAACTACAATAATTGCATTTCAGCCACTGCTTTTGGAATTACAATTTTTTAATTACAGAGTTAAAATTTCGTGTACTTTTTTGTACGTTATCATAAATAATTTTAATTGTACCTAACATTATGTTCTTCTTTTAGTTCAGTAGACCCAGGATATGTATGCTATTACTCCCTGAAAATTTGAATACTCTACTCGAAGTGGTTTCTGGGATTTAGGGAAAAATATAACAGAAAATATAAATTTTCCGGAACAGCTTCTAAAGTTTCAAAAGACTATAAGACGTGCGTTAATATATTTCAATATAATATTATTGGATTGGCAAATGATATTAAACTTGTTTGACACCTTTGTGTAGGCTGATATACGTCCTTCCAAAACTCAAATAGAGCCCACTTGGAAATTTTTGATAAGGCATCTGCAACACGTTTGCGTGGCCGTCTTCCACAGCATCTGTTATATACCAATGATAATTGTTTTTTTTTTTGTCATAAGCTCGCTATAGTTTAAGAGTATTTTACCAGAAGCATTTTGCCTTTACTTATAAAGCATTGTATTGGTCATTCTCCAACTACAGTATATATAGTATGTCTCTGCATTCCGATATTTATAGATTAAAATCATTAGTCTTATACACAATTAGGGTACAATGGACATGCCGTTTTTGCCTCTTGTTTACCTGTTTTCAAGTCTACTGCTATTTCCTCCGTTGTTAGCAGAATGCCCCCCCCCCCCCCCCCCCGCCCTCTCTACCTCTCTCTCTCTCTCTCTCTCTCTCTCTCTCTCTCACACACACACACACACACACACACAACAAGATTACAAAAGTTTGAAAAAAACTGTCCACCCAAGGTTGTCTTTACTCACAACCTACAGAAAATAAATATGAACACGGTGCTGAGTGCGGGCCACGTGAAACTGCAGTACTGTTTCTCTAGTGAAGTTTACAAAACTGAAGTGAAGCGGAAAAAAAAAACACAAATCCAGCGTAAATATAGCGATTCATTACAGTGAAACCATTTCGAATACAGAATAAGCAAACAGTTTCTACCCGCCTTCAGCCATCGCAAACAACAGGGTAAACAGGATGTAGAATCACTATAAGTACAAAGAGATTCAGAGGAGCGACGATTTCTGAATTTTTTTTTGGCAGGCTTGGGCGATTTTTAACCCTGAGTTACATAAAGAAATCCGCTCACGCCATATTGGCATTTAGTACACATGCTTTGCTCTTCCAACGTTTCTACGAAAACAATGACAGGGTTGAGGTTGCACGTAAACAATTTCGTCATCACTTCAATTCAATACGCCACCATATAGTTCCATCAGCACATGTAATTAACACATGGATGTGTAGTTCTGAGGAAGCACGATCGACTGTGTAAGAGAAAACTGCAGGCAATAAGGGAATCGCTCCTATACAAGATTGTTTTGTAGCTGTTCGAACTACACTCATAAGAAGCTCACATCGTTCAATCTGTCACTAAGCATCCTATTTACAGCTGCATAATTAAAATGATGGAAGAATATCGGTACATGACCATCCATACAAATTCCATTTAGCCAAGGATCACCTAATACAACGTCAGTTCCACGACTGAATGCTTCAGAAGCTAAAAGATATCAACGCATTTGTTAACAAGGGGTGAATGTGGAACAACGTCCATTTCCATCTTAATGGATTTGCTAACAAACATAATTTTCGTTATTGTGCACGAGAAAATCCTACTCAACCACACCGACGTTCACTGTACAACAACAAAATTACCGTATGGAGTGATATGTCATATAGCACAACAGGGCATAATATTTTTTTAGTACAGCGGCAAGTTCCAAGAAAACGGTTCAACGTCACATAAAGCACAAACATCAAAGGTTTCTGTACGCCGTCCGCGAAATTTTCGAGAAACATAATTAAATAGACCCCCTCTCAGTGACAGATTCTTGTAGGATCACCTTAAAATCAAAATGTATCGTAGCTGACCTGCTACAACAGAGCAGTTGAAAGCTAACACCGAAGGAGCAATTGCTGTTGCTGTTGAAATGTCACTTTGAAAAATGCTCAGTTTATCCAAGCGACTGCAGAAATGGTTGCGGAAAACTGGAGTTCATCTGAAAGACTTCCTTTGCAAGAAATAAAGTTACTTTATGTATTCTTTAACTGCATATTTTTTTGCTGTTTGTTCCAAATAATTCTGTTTAAAACATGTTTTCGATACAAAATTGTAAATTGAAGGGAGGAGGGGGGAAAGGAAACCAAAGAGAAGGAACTAATGATATCAGCTGCATCGGGACTTTGTGCGGATTCAGCGACGCCGAGTGGAAATACATGCCCGATTGGGGCTCTAAACCGGGATCTCCTGCTTACTGAGCAGTTGCGTTAACCTCTTCGCCACGCGGACACATTGTTTATCGCAAATGCGCTATCTCGGCTCGCTGCCTGGAACATTCCCACCTATCGACACATATCGGCAGTCATCGTCCATGCTCGCTAATTTTAGATTCGCACTGAATGTCGAATGTAAATGTGCATCCACACTGAAGTTGTGGATTGACTGCCCATCGAAGCGAATCAGTTATATGAATGTGTATTGCCTGTTCTTTCGGACGTGCACAAATGAACAGACTTCACACATTCATATAATATTTTACTATTTCAACTTTCTGTTGCTCTGAATCAGCGAGTTCAGTGCGCACGAATTTTATAAAAGAAATTGTTTTTAATCTATACATATCAAACCGTATACACAAATAATTTATATGCCATATTTCCAGAATGACCACAGAAAACGCTTTATAAATAAATGCAAAACATTTCTGGTGACCTCTTCAACAGCAGTAATCTAAAGACAAAGAACCAGTAAACAATGATCACAGATGTAATTTGGTATATTAAATGAAGGCCAACAAGAAACTGTGTATGTGAACCGAGATTTGTCTGGTAATGGAAAAGGCGTATACTTTAAGATAGTTTCATCATTATCTTGTTGTACTACGATCTATACACCCATACCATTAGATATACTGTAGAGCTACATTTCTTTTGTAGTTAAAGTCACTGTACAAAAATTATCTACATTAATATAACATATCAAAATGTGGCTGCAGCCTTTAGCCATGTTATTAATAAAAATTATTTACTATGAGTACAAGGAAATCCACTTTTTCCCATATATGGTAATTACAGATGTTCTTCTTATGTAATTAACAGAGCCTAATAATTACACACATTTCTAACTCCCAATATGACGGATATTACTGGCAGCTACTCGAATGAAAACACTACCAGCTGTAGACGAATGTTTATCCACCCGAGAGTAATTATGGTTTTTAAAATGAACTGCAAAATGGGAGAAGAAACGTAACTGCTTGTGGTTATTATAGTAATTCCCATTTTTAAAATTTGAGTCTCATTTTCCAATCTAAGTATAACGTTTACATTGCTGATGACATTGGCTATTCCAATTTTTAACTCTAGATACACTTCAAACTACAGCGAAGTCATAAGGTACAAGTGTTTTATTGCATTGTTCCATTAACGTGCAACTTTTGTAAGTGTTGCTACCATGGACCCAACTGTCGTTACTTGAATCATACTATCGACGTAGCATTAACTGTTTTGTTAACCAAACACTACGATCATTAACAATATTACACGTACTGTTATTGTTGCCATTACTGTTTTATTCTGGAGCTACGCTCCCTGTTGAATATGAATCCTACAGAGACGAATCGTTTGTACGTAAATGTTCCATGCGATGGATACGGATTTGGCTCCTAGTCCTGCAAAGGATTACGTGATAGGAGGATCGAATGGGAAGACACTCCGCAAAAATCAGTAAACGTTAGTGAAATGTATTGTAACACACACACACACACACACACACACACACACACACACACACACACACACACACATAGTCTTCCACAAAGATTTAGTCATGCTGCCGTTCGAGCGCTGAAACTAACGGACAATTTGCGGAGTTGCTGCAGTTATCTACAAGGAAATTCTGTGTCTTGAAAACAGTAGTAATATCTGGCGAGATTTTGACAATAGGTCATCCTGGTGCAAAGAATATTAAGTACTGTTAAAGCACTGAACAACACGCCACTGTGCATTTCACAAACAAGGCGTAATACTTTGACTACGAGATTAATGAATCAAAACCAGAGACTGTCATGTTATACTTCTATAGATTTGTTTTTGGAGGGAGTCCGCCTTGAGCAAAACATAATTTTTTTTTTAAATTTCCATACATGTGTCGCTTAAGTTACAGTATCACCAGCGAGATTTTACTTTCGTATTACTAAAAAGGAGAACTGCTTCTCACTATTTGCACACATATTTGTGTTTTTAAGACAGTATTCACAAATTTGAAGAAACAGAAAGCTTCTGTATGTATATCTTGTTATCACAAGTTGTTATTTTACATGTGTTATTATGTTTTTATAACTCTTGTTGTATTTCACAGTTTGTCACCTGCACTGTATAATAGTCATTTACTTCGAAATTTTACGAATGGGAATGTTGTGGTTAGGCACGACTAATTCTTTGTGGAAGACTATGTTTCTGTTTGCAATATATTTCACTTACATTTTCTGATTTCTGTATTTTATTCACTGAAGACATGCACAATTTAACTCTTACTACAACTTTTTACAAACTGCGAATACAGGATGGCGGACGGCCAAATAGTTGAATGTGTTCTGTGCGGAAGTTTTGAACCATTGTGGGGTATATCAGCCATTTTATACGCGCTCGCGTGCGTGCGTCGCTCGCGCTCGCGCGTGCGCGCGCGCGCGCGCTCGCGTGTGTGTGTGTGTGTGTGTGTGTGTGTGTGTGTGTGTGTGTGTGTGAGAGAGAGAGAGAGAGAGAGAGAGGGAGGGAGGGAGGGAGAGAGGAAGAGAGAGAGAGAGAGAGAGAGAGAGAAAGTGAATGTGTGTGGATTTTGTATATTGAATGTTTATGTATAAAATAAATAAAAATAAAGAAGCAAATAAAAACTCAAAACACACACACAGACATGCACAAAATGACAGATAAACCTCACGAGGACTCAGTACTCCCACTTAGGACACATTCAACTGTTCAGCGTTCCGCCATCCTGTTTTCACAGTCTTCTACACAGAATCAGTCAGGTCTAACGATAAAATTCCAGTTCCTGAAATTTCGAAATAAATAACTTTTCTGCATTAGGTTCTACGTGTGACTGCAAATGACGATCTGTGAAAAACAACACTTGCTATAAAAATCATAAGAACCCAAGAAAACCACTGATTGTGATAACAAGGTATATAAATAAATCTTCGTACTTCAAATCTGTAAATACTGTCTTAAACACTCAAATTTAAATATGTCGAAATAGTAAAGAGCAATTTTCCTTTTTATTAGTACGAAAATAAAAGCCCACTGGTGATACTGTAACAACAGCGAAACGGATATAAGAAGTGAAAAAAAAGAATAAGTATTTTGTTTAAGACAGATCCCCAGAAGCAGATTAATAATCGGTAAAAAAAAAAAAAAAAAACAGACAGAAGAGCCTGAAAATTAAGATGGTTGTACATCTACATTGTCAGAAATAATGTAAAGCATCCAGAAGGTATTGTTGGACGTCTGTGTGATTACGTTCACGTACATATCATCGGCAGGTATGAATATGATTAGAGTTGTCATTCTCTGTGACAGTCAGAATAGCCACCACACTGAACAGACGTTTAAATGTTGTGTAGAGGCAGTTGAATTTAGTGAAACTAAACTTCTAATTGTTGTTGTTTATAGGTCCCCGAACTCTGACTTCAGAGCATTTCTGCTCAAGCTAGAGAGGGTTCTTGATTCACTTTGTAGGAAGTACCATAAATTAGTTATGTGTGGTGACTTCAATATAAATTTTGTATATGATGGTGCAAGAAAAAGTATGTTGGTAGATCTCCTAAATTCATATTATCAAGACAACAGTTTTATTCATTCTTAATTACTAGATGGGCATTCTGTTAATAAAGTGTGAATGGCCTTTCAGACCATGATGCACAAATTTTAACATTAAAAGGCTCTTGTAATCTTACAAATGTCACATACAATTGCAAACTCTCTAGGAAAGTTAATCAAACAGCAATAGAGATTTTTTTAAACCTTGTCAGGAAACAAGAGTGGCAGGATGTTTATAGTACCGATAATATAGATGATAAATGTAATGATTTCCTTAACACATTTCTTATGCTCTTGGAGAGTTACTTTCCCTTAGAACGTTGTAAACGGGATACTAGAAATAATAGGCAACCTGGGTGGCTGACTAGTGGGATAAAGCTATCATGTAGAAGAAAGCGCGAATTATATCAAAATGTTAGAAGTAGTCACAATCAAGCTACAGTGGCCCATTACAAACAGTATTGTAAGAAGATTAAAACTGTTCTTAGAAAGGCAAAGGTGGTATGCAAATATAATAGCTAATTCATAGGATAAAATTAAAACCATGTGGTCAGTTGTGAAGGAATTGTCTGGTCAGCAGCATAAGGTCAATGTTTTAAAGTCAGTTCGTAGTAAAAATATCTCTGTTACCGACAAATCAGATACATTTACTATGTTTAGCAATCATCTTCTGAGCATTGCTGGTGAATTAAATAAAAATTTAATTTCTACAGGGAATCATATAAGTTTCTTGGCAAATGCCTGTCTGTGATTGATGTCTGAAATGCTCCTCTGTGATACAGACAAGGGAGAGATTGAGTCAATAATTAAAATCACTGAAGGCTAAGGACTCTCATGGTTAGGATGGAGTGCCTAGCAGAATATTAAAGTACTGTGCTAAACATGTTAGCCCTGTGTTTATCCATATTTGTGATTTTTTCCTTTAGGAACGTTCAGTTTAATGAGCAATTAAAGTAGTCTGTGGCAAAGCCGCTTTATAAAAATGGTGAAAGGGATAATGTAGATAATTTTAGACCTATTTCTATGCCATCAGTATTCGCTAAATTTATTGAAGATGCTGTGTATGTATGGATAATTGATCATTTTATATCACACGATATGCTATCTTATGTACAGTTGTCTTTAGAAGTCATTTAACAACTGAAAATGCCATATTCTCTTGTCTCGGTGAGATACTGGATGGGTTAAACAAACTGTTTCGAACACTAGGCATATTTTTTAACTAAGGCATTTGATTGTGTTGGTCACCAAATATTGCCCCAGATGTTGGACTATTATAGAAAACGGGGAGTAGCTCACAATTCGTTCACCTCTAACTTTACCAAGAGACAGCAAAAGGTCATTATTTACAAAGTTCAGATTGACTGTTATGTGGGGTCTGAGTGCGGTACAGTCCAGTGGGGGGTTCCCCAGGGATCAGTGTCGGGGGCAGTCCTATTCCTTATTTATATAAATGACATGTCCTTTAGTATTATGGGTAACTAAAATATTTCTGTTTGCGGATGTCACTACCCTGGTAGTAAAGGATGTTGTGTGCAACGTTGGGTCGGTTTCAAATAGTGCAGTTCATGGCCTAAGTTCATGGCTTGTAGAAAATAAACCAATGCTAAATCACAGTAAGACTGAGTTTTTAAGTTTCCAACACTATTCAACAAAACCTGACGTTTTAATTTCACAGAATGGGCATATGATTAGTGAAAGTGAGCAGTTCAAATTTCTAGGTGTTCGGATAGATAGTAAACTGTCATGGAAAGCCCACGTGCAAGATCTTGTTCAAAGCCCTAATGCTGCCATTTTTACTATTCGAACAGTATCTGAAGTGAATGATCGTTCGACACGAAAATTAGTCTATTTTGCTTATTTTCATTCCCTTGTGTCATATGGTACTATATTATGGAGCAACTCTTCCCATTCTAAAAGGATATTTTTGTCTAAGGAACAGGCGGTTTTGGCAATAAGTTGTGTAAGTTCAGGAACCTCTTGTCGACCCCTGTTCAAGAGTCTGGGTATTTTGACATTGGTCTCTTAATATATATATATATATATATATATATATATATATATATATATATATATATATATATATATATATATAGCAGTTATCCACGCGCTTTCAAATCGGAACTGAAGAGTTTCCTCCAGGCTCACTCCTTCCGTTCTGTCGAGGAGTTCCTTGAAAAATTAAGCTGATTCTTGTTGTATTGTTGATTTCATTTACTTGAACTTATGGATTGACATTTTTCGCGTTCATAAACATTCTATTTTTATCTGTTATTACTTTGACGTAGTAATTTCATGTACTGACAAGTTCCATGACCTTGCAGATTAGATCCTCAATTTGGTCCTACAGAACTTGACGTGTAAATAAATAAACAAATGAAAATGTGTTGGTGAGTTTAGTGTTTTATCCAGGCCTGGTATGGCATACAAGAGGCATAAACAGCGTCAGATGCTGTGATCGTAGTGAAGGACAGGGACATGCCACGTACTCGTGTGAGACATCGTTATCACCACCGGAATGAGAGGTGCCTCATTGCTTATCCTCAGTTGATCGGCTTGTAATAGTGCGTTATCCATATTTGAGAGGCATTCATATGTGACAGTAGTCCAATGTTTGACTCTATGGGTTTGTGTGCACAGGCATATTCGTTGACAAGGCTTCGGTCGACCATCGCTGAGCCCCAGAAGGGAGGATCGCTCTGTTGTGTACCTAGACCACATCGCAACTCCTTCACATCTGCGCCTGCCATTCGAAAACAAATGACCCACTCCCTGCAACTTCCTGTGCAATACCGAACCATTTGTAGGGGACTAGCAGCAGCCGGAGGAAGGAATTACCGTTCCGTGTGTATGCTGCCGTTAACACCACAGCGCAGATGGTTGCGCTTGGAGTGGTGCCGTTACCAGGAGGCAAGGATTGATGATGAATGGCTTCGTATCGTGATCAGCGATCCCAGACGCTGATCATCGCCGAGCATGGTGGTGACTTAGGAGGAGCTCCCGATGTTCCATTGTTTTGGAGAGGCACAGCAATGTTACTCATGGCATAGTATGGGAAACAACGTGGTATGACCTCAGGTCACCGCTGGTGGTAGTCTGGTGGAGCTCTGGCGGCACATCAGTACGTTTTGGATATCCTACATCCTCATGTGTTATGACATACGATGGTATGGTAGTGCATTTTTCGGCAGGACAAATGTCTTTGTGAAGTGACTGGTTGTTATTGAGGTAGACCCGCGGTCAGCAAGATCGCCAGATGTGTCAACTCTGTCCAAATGGTGGCGTCGAGGATATCAAGGAGCAGATGTGAACGAGCTTGCCTTAGGAGAGAATACGGATTGATGACATCCTTCCCGACCGAACCAACGTCACATGCCCTCCCAATCCTTGAAGTTTCATTTCTTTTTTTCTTCCCCTTCTAACGGTTGTCATTTTTACTTCAGAACCACAGACATGGCTTCGTTTACACTGATCAGCTAGAACGTTATCACCACCTACCTAATAGCTGGTATGTCCAACTTTGGCACGGATAACAGCGGCGAAGCGCCGTGGCATGGAAGCAATGAGACCTTGGTGGGTTGCTGGAGGGAGTTCGCACCACATCTGCACCCACAAGTCACCTGATTCCCATCAGTTCCTGGGAGGGGGGATTCTGCTCTGACGCCAAGTTCCTAGTTCGACCATATACACTACTGGCCATTAAAATTGCTACACCAAGAAGAAATGCAGATGATAACGGGTATTCATTGGACAAATATATGATACTGGAACTGATATGTGATTACATTTTCACGCAATTTGGGTGCATAGATCCGGAGAAATCAGTACCCAGAACAACCATCTCTGGCCGTAATAATGGCATTGATACGCCGGGGCATTGAGTCGGACAGAGCTTGGACGGCGTGTACAGGTACAGCTGCCCATGCAGCTTCAACACGATCCCACAGTTCATCAAGAGTAGTCACTGGCGTACTGTGACGAGCCAGTTTCTCGGCTACCATTGACCAGACGTTTTCAGTTGGTGAGATATCTGGAGAATGTGCTGGCCAGGGCAGCAGTAGAACATTTCTGTATCCATCTGAAATGTAACGTCCACTGTTCAAAGTGCCGTCAGTGCGAACAAGAGGTGACCGAGACGTGTAACTAATGCAGCCCCATACCATCACGCCGGGTGATACGCCAGAACGGCGATGACGAATACAAGCTTCTAATGTGCATTCACCGCGATGTCGCCAAACACGGATGCGATCATCATGATACTGTAAACAGAACCTGGATTCATCCGAAAAAAATGACGTTTTGCAATTCGTGCACCCGGGTTCGTCGTTGAGTACACCATCGTAGGCGCTCCTGTCTGTGATGCTGCGTCAAGGGTAACCGGAACCATGGCCTCCGATCTGATAGTCCATGCTGGTGCAAACGTCGTCGAACTCTTCGTGCAGATGGTTGTTGTCTTGCAAACGTTGACACAGGGATCAAGACGTGGCTGGAGGATTCGTTACAGCCATGCGGATAAGATGCCTGTCATGTCGACTGCTAGTGATACGAGGGCGTTGGAATCCAGCACGGTGTTCCGTATTACCCTACTGAACCCACCGATTCCATATTCTGCTAACAGTCATTGGATCTCGACCAACGCGAGCAGCAATGTCGCGATAAGATAAACCGCAATCGCGATAGGCCACAATCCGACCTCTATCAAAGTCATAAACGTGATGGTACGCACGTCTCCTCCTTACACGAGGCATGGAAACAACGTTTCACCAGGCAACGTCGGTCAACTGCTGTTTGTGTATGAGAAATCGGTTGGAAACTTTCCTCATGTCAGCACGTTGTAGGTGTCGCCACCGGCGCCAACCTTGTGTGAATGCTCTGAAAAGCTAATCATTTGCATATCCCAGCATCTTCTTCCTGTCTGTTAAATTTCGCGTCTGTAGCACGTCATCTTCGTGGTGTAGCAATTTTAATGGCTAGTAGAGTAAAATGAATCTTTGTATGATAAGAAAATAACTAAATGGGGCTGCATACATTGCACAAGGGAAGATCGCTGTAGGATGTATCCTATGAAACAGAGATTACGCTTGTGTCGGATAAATCACTAGACGTTACAGTGAAATTCTTTTCAAAGTGGACTGAACATTTTATGAGAAACATGATATATTTAAATAAACGAAACATAATGGTTGCTTGTGCCTACTTAAGATATCAAATAAATTCAAAAATGAACCGAATATCGTGATTGATGGACTTATAAATCATGGAACACTCGTAAATTACTAATACCTATATACTAGCGGAAACACACACGCCCTTCACATCCACACTAACACTACGCGGAACAAATTAAAGAAACGAAAAGGATCATACCATGTACTACGAACACGTGTAGACGGCAATGGTTTGCTCCACCGATCTGACGCAAAACGCAGAAAATCCAAGCCAAGGAATCGAATGGAAATTACGATCAGAACTGCAGTTCATGTCGGAAATAGTGATTCAGTAATGCACAGGAGTACCGCTTTACCTAAAACGCTGAGAAAGAACCACGTGGTCGAACAAATTACACGAATAGTCATAAATGCATGTAAGAAGCATCATAGGCGTGAAGGGAATATGCCTACCGATACAAAACAAGAGTAGAAAACCGATGAGCTCAAGGCTCGTTCGTCTCAAGCCACACAAAGTTAAATCGACAGAAAATAAGAAAATTCGAAAAAGTCAGCTAATCCGTGAAAAAAATTACACATTCTCCTTAAGAAAGACAACTTCCAGCTGAGACAAGACACAGCTCGCACACCACTGTGCCACATTCATAAATTCCAGCAAAATAAAGAAACTACTTTCAACACCGCACTGCTCCAAAAACTCTCCCTCTTCCTATACTGAATAAAATAATCCTCACGATTATTAAGTTCTGAAGCTGCAAAACAAATGATTTAGGGTTTTAGCTAGAATAAACTTACACAATCTCAGTTACTATACTCAAATACAGCCAACGAGCTCCCACCAGTCTTTTGTTATCAGACAAGTGATGGAGAAATTATATGAACACGACATAGATCTCCACTTCCTACTTGTTGATTTTTAACAAGCTTTTGACCATGCTAACAAGCCAGCATTGGATAACGTACTAAAAGAACGTGTCATCTGTGACAAGCTAAGGAGGTTAGTTAACAAAGGAGGACACAAAAGGGAAAAGCAGAAGTGAACAACAAAATGGCCACGAACTTTAACTTTACAGCGGAAGTGAAACAGAGTGTTTGTCTCCCTGCAGTACTGTTCAACTTAGCACAACACAGTCTGATACAAGTAATAGAGAAGACAGTAACAGTAACGATGACATCCAACCAGATATGTGCAGATGCAGATGATATTGCAATTGTGGCAAGAGATACAAGCAGCCTTAAAGAAATGTACAACGTAATAGAAGTAGATGGAGCAAAAGATAAACGAAAACAAGACCAAATACTCGGTGATGTCCAATTCTAGAGCGAGATGAACACCACATGACCTAAAGGCTTCTACTAAATCTTTTAAAGTTGTTATCTGATTCCATTATTTTAGTGTCCTCTTTTCCTGTTGTAAAAATGTGAGACAATGTATTAGAGAAAAGAGTCAAGCAGAAACAGAGCCAATTGTGTAAATTTACAAGTATTCAAGCATTATCTAGTTTAGAATGAAACTAGTACATTATTCCCAACGATTTGTTGCATATGGGCCGGAAATGTAAAAGATGGCATAAGCAGATATGAACAACCTACAGGCATCTGAAATGAAAATCCTGTGAAAAATTTATGTGCTTATGAGACAGGAAAGTGGTTGAAGAATAAGGTACAACTATGAAGTACAACACCTTCTGGAAGGTAAAGATGCGTAGTGAAATTCGTTAAATCTCAAAGAATTCACTGTTTTGACTTACGGAGAGGATATGAGATGAGAGGATGCCTAGACAAATACACAAAGACAGATTTTATGCCACCAAAACGAAGGATCGGTGAAGGTCTAGATGGCTGGATGTGTGTTTGCTGACGTCATCAAGGCTGAGATCAGAGGGTGAAACAGAGAAGCAGAGAACAGAAATGTGTGGAGGAAGACTACTGAAGAGGCCAAGGCCCACCAAGGGCTGTAGTGCCAAAAAAGAAGAAGAAGAAATTCGGTAGTCGATGACGAATGGTCCGAAAAGCCACACCGCATTATCGATGCCATTTTCGAGTTGGTAGATTCCCTCATTACAGAAGACCGGCCAGTTACGGTAGAGGCCATTGAATAAGAGATTAACTGAGCGTCAGAAATGTTCACTCTGTCATTAACGACAGATTTAACGCAAAGTGTGTGCCCCGTAAGTGGTACAATGTCTTGGAATGACAGAGGAAGCATTTCCAATGGGACTCTCTCTCGAACATGTGCAGTGCTTTCCCAAGGACGTCAATGAGTTCCTGCCACGAGTGGCTGCTCGAGAAGAGACATGGGGTAATCGCTTCGAACCCAAATGCAAATGAAAAAGTCGTATGTGAACACACAGGACCGCCGCATCCAAACCGCACAGCATTCCTTTGCACTTCTTTGAAGCCTCCATTACAATGTTTTCGATACAGCCGACTGCAGTGGACGACCGACGTGTCAGCGTTCTCGCTCTGTCATCACGTGAATGTGCATCTGAGTCTGCCTGGTGGTGAGTTTCCGTCCTCAACGCTGTTTTAGGAACGGCATCTTCTTCGGTAGCAATGTCATTATGAACTCTCAGTGGTTTCATTTAACAGTTCTGTCTTTTTTCTTTTTGAATGCATCTTATAACTATTTAACTCTTCGTACAGACATAAGATGAAATTAGGTGGGATATCCCCTGGAAGTAATTGCGAAGCCATGTTTTACAGATTGTTAGGTACGGAAATTTTAGTACTCTGCTGACTTTTAAAATCTCTACACACCTAAGTCGGCATGCAAGAAATGTCGTATTGCCATGATTATCGTCTGAAACTCCGCTCTTAAATACTATTATACATAGTCAAGCCAGAAAGTCACGGCTGCAAAATACTAAAGCGAATTCTTTACAAACGAATGGAAAAACTGGTAGAAGCCGACCTCGGAGAAGATCAGTTTAGATTCAGTAGAAATATGGGAACACGCGAGGAAATACTGACCCTGCGACTTATCTTAGAAGCTAGATTAAGAAAAGGCAAACCTACGTTTCTAGCATTTGTAGACTTAGAGAAAGCTTTTGACAAAGTTGACTGGAATACTCTCTTTCAAATTCTGAAGGTGGCAGGGATATAATACAGGGAGCGAAAGGCTATTTACAATTTGTACAGAAAGCAGATGGCAGTTATATGCGTCGAGGGGCATGAAAGGGAAGCAGTGGTTGGGAAGGGAGTGAGACAGGGTTGTAGCCTATCCCCGATGTTATTCAATCTGTATATTGAGCAAGCAGTAAACGAAACAAAAGAAAAATTCGGAGTAGGTATTAAAATCCATGGAGAAGAAATAAAAACTTTAAGCTTCGCCGATGACATCGTAATTCTGTCAGAGACAGCAAAGGACTTGGAAGAGCAGTTGAACGGAATGGACAGTGTCTTGAAAGGAGGATATAAGATGAACATCAACAAAAGCAAATCGAGGATAATGGAATGCAGCCGAATTAAGTCGGGTGATGCTGAGGGAATTAGATTAGGAACTGAGACACTTAAAGTAGTAAAGGAGTTTCGCTGTTTGGGGAGCAAAATAACTGATGATGGTCAAAGTAGAGAGGACACAAAATGTAGACTGGCAATGGCAAGGAAATCGTTTCTGAAGAAGAGAAATTTGTTAACATCGAGTATATATTTAAGTGTCAGGAATTCGTTTCTGAAAGTATTTGTATGGAGTGTAGCTGTGTATGGAAGTGAAACATGGACGGTACATAGTTTGGACAAGAAGAGAATAGAAGCTTTCGAAATGTGTTGCTACAGAAGAATGCTGAAGATTAGATGGGTAGATCACATAACTAACGAGGAGGTACTGAATAGTATTGGGGAGGAGTTTGCGTCACAACTTGACTAGAAGAAGGGATCGGTTGGTAAGACATGTTCTGAGGCATCAAGGGATCACTAATTTAGTATTGGAGGGCAGTGTGGAGGGTAAAAATCGTAGAGGGAGATCAACAGATGAATACACCAAGCAGATTCAGAAGGATGTAGTCTGCAGTACGAACTGGGAGATGAAGAAGCTTGCACAGGATAGAGTAGCATGTAGAGCTGCATCAAACCAGTCTCAGGACTGAAGACCACAACAACAACAACAACAGAATACTGCGGCACGTGATAAAAGCACACTGTCATCTGTAGATAATTTGCACATGCGAGACAAGCACACACATGGGTTTAACAATAAAAGCATTACGTGAAATATTAATCCTTACAGACGTTTCAGAGCGGTTAGTGCTGCAGCTCAATGGCACCAAATAGCTCGATTCAATGCCGTCCACATTCTGTGTGGAATAGTGATGGGCAAACTGAAACAACTGTTTCGAAAAAAATGAAACAGTACAATGTATTGTTTCGATACGCTGTTTCGAAACATTTTACCTACACATTTTATCATCTTGAATGTCTACTGTATAAGTATGTCCCTATAAACACAAATGATGTGCGAGAGCGCTAATCATTTCGCAGAAAGTATGAAACTATCACTTGGGCGTCTTGGCAGTTTCGTATTTCCTGCAGCAAATGCGCTGCTTTCGTGTTGTGTGACTTTCATACTTTTCAATTGGCTGAGGACAGTCATAGCTGAAGACAGAAGAACCACCACGAACGGAACTGGAGGTAGGAGGAAACTGCAGAAACAACGGATATCCTACTGGGATTCCCACATTCCGTAGTATGGGTAGTATACCCATCCTGCTAATTTCCATGCACACAAAGGGAATCATTGTGGATAATAGGCACAGTGACTATAGACTCACAAATAACGCCAAATAATTCGAATAAATAAGAAAATGTAACAGAACAAAATTTTGTCTTTCAAGGTGTCTCGAACCGTTACTATAAAGTCACCATGCTTCCCAGCCCTTCCCGTTCACCATAACACTATCAGTGATACGTAAAACAGATTGCTTGCAATTATACCTAGATCAAATTTATGTATATGTCTAATAACTGTCACTCTACGCCTTTTTTTATTCAAAATGTTGTAGGCTTACTTGCGTTACTTAATACGATTACTGCACATGTAAAGAGAAGCGTATGTTATAAAAAAGTGTAATTTAATCGAATGATTTTCACGTATTTATTATTTTGAATGTGGTGTCACCGCCAGACACCACACTTCCTAGATGGTAGCCTTTAAATCGGCCGCGGTCCGTTAGTATACGTCGGACCCGCGTGTCGCCACTATCAGTGATTGCAGACCGAGAGCCGCCACACGGCAGGTCTAGAGAGACTTCCTAGCACTCGCCCCAGTTGTACAACCGACTTTGCTAGCGATGGTTCACTGACAAAATACGCTCTCATTTGCTGAGACGATAGTTAGCATAGCCTTCAGATTCGTCATTTGCTACGACCTAGCAAGGCGCCATTACCAGTTACTATTGATACTGAGTCATGTACAGTCAAGAGCGACGCTCGTCATTAATGGATTAAAGTTAAGTACTCTACCAGCTACGTCCGTTTTTCTAAAGTCTAATTTCCTTGTCCTGTTCCAGAACTCACGCCAGCTTGCGTGAGCTAAAACGCGTGCCTTTCGGCTTCCTCTAATAATACGGTGTTGGCTCTCCTGCCAACCCACAACATTGAATGTGAATAGTATGCGTTGTTTTATTGTTTGGTTAGTGTTTATAAAGCAGATGTTACGCTATTTCGTAATAGGACAGTCAGCTAGAAACGAAGCTTTATTTTCGGATATCTTAAGCTTCATTCTATTGCTTGTCAACAAGATTTCGACACTCTTGAAAGTGTTTCATGAAGTGTTATGTTGTGTTGTGTTTCAGTATCTGTGCCGAGCCCGAATCTCGTACGACACAGAGCGGAATGAAACATCACTGTTTCGATACAATTAGTCCGTTCCAAGCGCAGGTGGACTGAAACAGCCTTATTTTGAAACAACGATACAGTTTCTGTGTCTGGCTCGAGATCGAATCTGGTGTGGTTATCCGAGACAGGGGCGGAATGAAACACCACTGTTTCGAAACAGTGAACCACAGCCGTTCCGAAACACTGAAACAGTTCGACGTATCGATACACTGTATCGAAACATAGAAACAGTGGCCTAGTCTAGTGTGGAAGGAAAGTATGCAGTTATGGGTGGTGCACGCACAAGCAGAGGAAGGCGTACAGGTAGTCAACAATAGAACTTTACTATCACAGAAATATGCAGAATAACGTCAGCAATAGAAAACGCTCGCAAAACAAAGGCAACGTAAGGATCGTCCTGATATAGTCACAAATATAATACAGTTGTTGAAGGTGCAAGCTGAGCACTCTGTGACTATCGAGAAACGCTGCCATAGACACTGACGGTGTAGGCTGCCCTATCGGTGTCCACGGCTCCGATAATATATGCTGCACTTGGAGAAGTACACTTGTGGCAATTCCGAAGTCGAACGACGCTTTCCAGATTGTGACGCGCACTGACAGGCGAGCTTCTAGGCGGTGCCCTATAGAGATTGCCCGGCGGAGGATTAGACGGAAGTTGTCTGGTGTCGCGTGAATTGTGGACCCAACCTGGTACAGAAGGTATCCTGTGAATGTAACGTCTTCAATACCGCAACGGTTGCAGCAGGCAGTGATGAGCGGCGCGCCGGATTACAGGATTCTGACATGGCGGCAACCCACAGAACTCCGTTGTGTGGTGTGTGGATCGCTCGTGAGTCACCAGCCACATGCAGCGAAACGTTTCCCTTTGAGGGATCCCTTTTGGGTGTTTGTTCTTCGTGAGGACATTGTGTTCTGCCTCATGTGAGAAGGGTGACATAAGCGTTGCCTGTAAAAAACGCGATTTATCATTCAGCGATATCGGTGCCCGGCATCCCAGGACTGCCGAGTGAACATTGAACAGATGCTGCTTGCCCGGCCATGCAAGACAGTGGTGTCACGCCATGTACCGTAAGTCAGGAGACGGCATTGTCTGCCGCAGGATAAACATCCACACGGACAGGACGATTCTGGAGCAGCACGGACTGCTAGCACGGTAACTATGTATTATTGTATCTCCAGTTGACGCGGTATCAGAGAGATTCACGTGACGGCGATACTGGACAGATGAGGGGCGTCAGGTCGTGTATTTAAACACGTCCAGGTTCTGCCTACAGCATCGCGACGAATGTAGACGAGGCAAACGAACGTTGGCAGATTACATCCGTCATCGTCATTCGGGCTCGGGACCCTGTGTGATGATCTCTGAAAGAGAAACCTACTGGGTAATCTTTCGTTTCGAGGCATATGGGTGGTGCGTCACGACAGATCATCACGCCAGACAACGAAGTTCTGTTGGTTGCCGCCATGTCACCCTGTGTGACATGATACAATTGCAGGCACACCACGGTCTTCGCCCCTTTTTCCAGGATCCAGTAATTTTGACAGCAGTTTTATATCTCTGTGTATTATAGCCAGTAGCCAGTTGCGGTTCCTATCTTCAAAGTCTCTATAAACCCAACTTTGTTATAAGATTAAAAACAGCCGACCAGTTGCAATGGATAAAGTAATCTTTACCTAGGTTTCGACAGATTTAAATCTATCTTCTTCAGAAGGCGGCATTATTACATTAATATGGAATGATATGTCATTGTCGTTTTTACAACATGACATATCATTCCATATTAATGTAATACTGCCGCCTTCTGAAGAAGATAGATTTAAATCTGTCGAAACCTAGGTAAAGATTACTTTATCGATTGCAACTGGTCGGCTGTTTTTAATCTTATTACGTGGAACCGTTGCTGTTGCGCAGCTATGTTTAAAATACCCAACTTTGTTATTCAGTTTCATGCTCCAAGGATCACTTGCGCAATAAATCGTAATGATGTGAAACTTGTCATTTTACATTCAGATTGCATTTGTCAAGCGTTTCTTTTTTCCCTTATTTTGTGTGGAGATGCGAGTTAGCAATTCCTACGTACCACCATTTACGCGTTAGAATTACCTAAGTTTTTTTACGGAATAGAGGGAGTTACCAAGGGGAAACTTCTCCACTTAATTACAAATTTTAATTCGCTTTCTGTCAGACACTTTCTATCAGTGGGTAAATTATCATAACTCTTAGTTGCAGCATTGTGCACCATGGTTCGTAATAAATACAACCTTAATGTATAGGAATAATGTTACTTTTCCTTGCGGTTTTGTAGTGCCGGCCGTTGTGACCGAACGGTTCTAGGAGCTTCAGTCTGGTACCGCGCGACCGCTACGGTCGCAGGTTTGAATCCTGCCTCGGGCATGGATGTGTGTGATGTCCTTACGTTAATTAGGTTTAAGTAGATCTGAGTTCTAGGGCACTGATGACTTCAGATGTTAAGTCCCATAGTGCTCAGAGCCATTTGAACCATTTTTTGTAATTATGTTCATTGTTCCTTTTGAACTGCAGTAGATTACTTGCAGCGAACATTCAGAGGGATATACTGTGAAGCAGTAATCAGACTGCCCAACTCCTTAAACAGATGTCTACACGATGATCGTGGGTGAGCGCCACATTTTATTCTTACAACACGTTTCTGACTAAAGCAGACTTTCTTTCTTAAAGATGAGTCTCCCGAGTGCATTAGTGCATAAGACATTACTGAATAAAAATATGCAAAATTTTTCGACTTACTGATTTCCCTCCCCCAAGATTTGCAACGACTCCAAACTGCAAATGTAGTTGAACTAATTTATTTAGGAATTCCAAAAAGTGCCTCTTCAACTTTAAATTCTGATCAAATGGTCACCTAGGAAACTTAAAGTTTCCAACCTATTTATTATTTCATTACCATATGCTACACTTGTCACTGATTTAGTACCACTAGATGTGCAGAAAAGAAAAAAATTGTCTTTTAAAAATTGAAGGTGAGCAAGTATACTTCTAAGGGCGTTTTTTACAATAAAGAAACTAAACCTGCTTGTGGTATATTAGACGGAAGATCGTTTACACATATGAAGATCAATAGCAGAGCTAAGGATGAGCCTTGGGAAACACAGTGCATGATTTCAGCCCAGCCATAATTACGTCCTCGGACTATATTTGTTGAATTACTATATAAAACTTTCTGAATTCTTCAGGTTAGATATGACACTGTCCATTGTTTGGCTATACCATGAAGCCCATAAAACTTCAGTTTATGTAGTAAAATACCGTTATTAAGACAGCGAAACACCTTACATGGGCCGCAGAATATATCAACCGACGTTATTTTATTTTTTATGCTTTTGAAATTATTGTGAGTGAACATGTAAATGGGATTCTCTGTAGAGCAACTGGTCTGAATCGAAACCGTGATTTTCTCAGGATATTATTGTTGCTAACATAAGATACTTTTCTAGAATACGTCATCTCTATTAAAGAGGGATTTGACAGCGGCATATTTCAGTCTCTGTGAGAAAATGTCTTCAGTTAGCGATGCATTACATATTTCAGAAATGACGGGATTTATTATGTGAGAAGAAATCTTTAGTGTTTTATTGGACACCCCATCGAAACCAGATCAGCTTTTATTTTTGTGAGAACATATATTTTTAACTTCAGGAGGAGAAGGTGGTGGTACATACAGCAAAATAACGTAAGCCCACATTCCACGCTGTTCTGACCTACTTCGCTGCAGAGTGTGTTATAATGTTACCCTGACTACGAATTTCTACCCGCGCCCATTGAAACCATGTGCCTGTGGGTTCCCGAGACACTGACACTCCACAATACGCTACGAACTATGGTATACAGCTGAATTAAACGGATATGAAACATTCATCTATGATGTCTAACCTCAGTTCTGTTCTATGCCCAGCCCGGCTGGAACCATTTTAGGTACCAGAGGTGGCAGCTCTGAGTGGTAGTTTCTGCTCCCTGTATACCCCTACATGATCTACAAATTCATTAACGTAACCGTTACATTGTACGAGTACACAAAACTGGTAAACTTTCAAAACGAAAGCGGTCTTGGTTGCAAAACGATGATTATTTAATAAATCGTTTTACCCTATAGGGACATTATCAGATTATCTACAAAGAAAGGAAAAAATGAAATATATTAATACGAGAATGTGGCGTTGCCCTACCACGCACCTTTACAGTGAGCAAGTAAGTAATTTAAAAATCCTTGCAAGGAAAACTTACCAAGTATTCTGCAGATAAGCATTCGCCAAAAAGTGCGAGACAGGATGTGCACTTTAAGGCAAATTTCGAGGAAAGAAATATTGAAAATAAAAGGTAAAAAGAAAACACGAAGAAGCCACAGTGGAAACCGCAATCTCTAGGGCAAGGTCGGCTGAATCCGGTCAAAATTTGTTAAGATCTAAATAAAATACATGTACTCACATGGGCAAATTTTCAACGTAAATATATAAGAACTATGTCTTTTGGCAACATATTCTAATATGCAGCACTACCTAAATATTTTTAATAGTTTCACAAAATTAATCTGAAGAATGAGCTGTGTGTCCCTATACGGCGTCTTGAAGCAAAGGTGTGCACCCCTTGTTCAGGCCACAATTGGCTCATCGGGACTATTCGACCGCCGTGTCATCCTCAGCTGAGGATGTGGATAGGATGGGCGTGTGGTCAGCACACCGCTCTCCCGCTCGTTATGATGGTTTTCTTTGGCCGGAGTCTCTACTATTCAGTCGAATATCTTCTCAGTTGGCATCACGTGGCTGAGTGCACCCAGAAAAATGGCAACAGCGCATTGCGGGCTGGATGGTCACCCATCCAAGTGCCAGCCACGCCCGACAGCGGTTAAATTCGGTAATCTGACGTGAACCGGTATATCCTCTGCGGAAAGGCCACTGCCCTCCTCAAGTAAAGGTCAGTACAAAAATGTATGCATCACATCAAAATACCAACACACTTTTCACAAATAAACTTCTTCTTCCCCACTGCACCAACAGAGTTAGTTCACATGGTACCGTTCCCTGCCATTACCTTGACGCTGAATCCAGCCACCAAGTGTCGCCGATGTTGGATCGCTGTATTTAAGACTGGAGAGTTCACAAGATGTGTCATTATCATCATCAGTTTCTTCGGAGGATTCTGATGAACCTGACCTTGATGATTCATGCTGTAGGTGTCATCTGTTCTTAACCTAGTGTTTCTTCAAACTTTCGGGCTGGGATTATATTTTTATTTTCTGTTTCAATCTTCTAATTTTTTTGAAGCATTTATATTTTCTGGCGATGAAAGAAGTAGTGCTTTCTCTTTCCTGATAGAAAGTTTTGCTGTAGTGTTCTTTGGAGATGGCCACACATCGTGGAATGAAGAAGAAGACTTCGGCCTTTCAGTGGCCTGGCATGAACTGCACCAGCGGCAGGAAACACGGAGACACAGTTTCCTTTGGTGTGTTTTCTCGTCTCGGCGATATACTAGCTGGTAAGAACTCGCGTTCAGCCACAGCCTTTTCATTCAACAGACAAACGCCAATTGACCGAAATCCATTTTCTGCATTCTCTGGTATTGTCGCTATCATCCAGGCAGCATTGAAAATGTTTCCAAATGTGGGATTTTTCTTCATCTTTGTTCCACTTGTGTTATGAATGAAGTTCATACGTTCAATGTCGCAATATGATTTTGGTGGCTTAAAAAATGACCTGTCTAATAGTTTCGGGTGGTGAGTTGTGTAGCTTGGTAGGCATATAATATTTTTATGTTATTTCCTTCCCAAAACTCGAGAGCCATCCACAAGTAAAATGCTGTGCTAATATCGAATATGTTCCAGCCATTTGAATAAAGCTTCTTCTTGGCCGGCCGGAGTGGCCGTGCGGTTCTAGATGCTGCAGTCTGGAGCCGAGCGACCGCTACGGTCGCAGGTTCGAATCCTGCCTCGGGCATGGATGTGTGTGATGTCCTTAAGTTATTTAGGTTTAATTAGTTCTAATTTCTAGGCGACTGATGACCTTAGAAGTTAAGTCACATAGTGCTCAGAGCCCTTTGAACCAACCAATAAAGCTTCTACATTTAATCTATCCGGAATCTGTCACGGTTATCATGGACCAATTTAGAAAACCGCCACGAAATTCACGTAAAAATATTTCACAGTTAAATATGGCCATAGGAAGAATAAAAAATCCTGGAAACTAGCACGAGCTAAGATTGTGACAATGTCTCCTCTTTGCGCGGAAGTCTACGCGTATATTGCATTTCTGCCTTTTTCAGTAAAAGCTCTTCTTATGGGCTTGTTATTCATTTGGCAACGTGATCCATCTGCATTATAAATCAACTGAGGTTTGCCCAGGAAGTTAAGATCCTCCAAAGTATTCCTCAACAAGAAAAAGGAGTCAGCCACATCCTCTTTATTCAGACCACTGCATCTGGGTAAGGAGAGCCCTTGCGCTTTTCTCAAAGACAAATTTTGGTTTCGTTCCCTGAATTCTTTTGGTCACTATTTACCTGCCGTTTTGATGGTGTATGAAAACGTATGCTCTTTCTGTTGGATTCTGTGAACTCCTAGGGAGCCCACCTTACAGTATCTGCATCCAACGGGAAGCCACATGCACATAACATCAGGATTCTTGAAACGAATTCCTTTCTTGTCTTTTATTAAATATTGTTTGACCACCTTTTACCTTTGCTGGAGAACCTTTTCTACTCTACAGTCGTCTTTGCAGACGGTAATGTGACACCCCAAACAATTCCTCTGCATGGCGCTTACTTCTACAACCCGGTAAGCTTTAACTGCAGTTTGAGTGTCATCGTCGGTACACAGAGCCACAGGTTTCCTTTTATATTTTCCCATCTGCAATGAAAAACGAAAACAAAATGATCCAGAATGCAAAAAAATTTGATAATTCCAATGAATAGAAATAAAAGTAGTGACGCTTTCACCCGCATTGTGTTCACCCGATTCGCAGAAAATCCAGGATACTTTTTCCTTGCACTGGTATGCTTCTTTTTTTCTTTTTTTCCTTTATTGTAATTTTAAACACCTATACAGGCGGGCTATCAGCAGCATAGTACGCTGCTCTTCAGCCTTAAGTGGAACAATAAACAGGACAGAGAGGTGATATATACAATACAAAAAACGGCGGGCAAAAAATGGAGAGACAAAAAAACAATAAACAAGAAGTCGTTCACGTTGGATGAAAAAAAACACTAACACTTGGAGACACGGCGCACAAAACACGGAGAACAGCGACGGCACATGTGAACAGTTGAGTTGTAAAGGCACGAGACACAAAACGATGCACACACACTAAACACTGATGGCGATGATCTCTGGCGCGCGAATGTTCACTGAGTGTGTATGAGTCCGGGGACCTGCCAAGAGAGGAGGTGGAGGAGGAGGAAGGGGAAATGGGAGAGGGGAGAGCAGAGATGCCATGGGCAAAGGAGAGAGGGGGAGGGAGGAAGGGGGAGGGGAAACTCGGGGGAGAGGGTAGGAGGGAGGGGGGAAAGGAAAGAGATGGGAAAGGAAAGGGGGGGAGGGAGGGTGCCTAAAGGAAAGGACCAGGAGGTGGGGGGGGAGGATCAAAGTTGATAGGAGGGGTAGATGCATGGGAGGAGGACATCATCAGGGAGGGGGAGCTGGCGGAAGCCACCTTGGGAGAGGGTAAGGAGGGTTGAGAGATGGAGACCGGGTGGGACATGGGAATACAAGTGCAGCAGTGGGCGGGGGTGGGTGAGGATCGGGGAGACGAGCGGGTGAGGAGGGTCGAGTTTACAGGAGGTGTACAGGATCTGTATCCTTTCAAGGAAAAGGAGGAGGTGGGGGAAGGGGATGAGATCATACAGGATCCGCGTGGGGGAGGGGAGACAGATGTGATAGGCGAGGTGGAGAGCATGGCGTTCAAGGATTTGGAGGGATTTATAAAAGGGAGGGGGGGCGGAGATCCAAGCCGGATGGGCATAACAAAGGATATGGCGGATGAGGGATTTATAGGTGTGGAGGATGGTGGAGGGGTCCAGACCCCACGTACGGTCGGAGAGGAGCTTGAGGAGACTGAGTCGGGAGCGTGCCTTGGCTTGGATTGTCCGGAGGTGGGGAGTCCAGGAGAGGCTACGGTCGAGGGTGACGCCAAGGTTGAGGGCGATAGGATGGCCATAGATGGCGATGTAGAAGTCAAGGAGGTGGAAGGAAGGGGTGGTTTTGCCTACAATGTTCGCCTGGGTTTTGGAGGGATTGACCTTGAGCAACCACTGGTTGCACCAAGAGGTGAACCGGTCAAGATGGTATTGGAGAAGGTGTTGGGAGCGCTGTAGGGTGGGGGCAAGGGCAAGGAAGGCGGTGTCATCGGCAAACTGGAGAAGGTGGACGGGGGCTGACGGCGGCGGCATGTCCGCCGTGTACAAAAGGTACAGAAGGGGGGAGAGGACGGAGGCTTGGGGCACACCGGCAGAGGGGAAAAAGGTGTAGGAATCTGAGTTATGGACGGTGACACAGGAAGGACGGCGGGAGAGAAAGGAGCCGATCAGACGGACGTAGTTAATGGGAAGGGCGAAGGTTTGGAGCTTGAAGAGGAGACTGGAATGCCATACGCGGTCATAGGCACGTTCGAGGTCCAGGGAGAGGAAGATTGCGGAGCGACGGGAATTAAGCTGTTCGGAAAGGAGATGAGTGAGGTGAAGGAGAAGGTCGTCGGGACAGAAGGACGGCCGAAAGCCACACTGGGTGACGGGAAGGAGGCGGTGCTGGCGGAGATGCTGGTGGATGCGGCGGGTGAGGATAGATTCCAGGACCTTGCTGAAGACCGAGGTAAGGCTGATGGGGCGGTAGGAGGAGACGGCGGACGGTGGTTTGCCGGGTTTAAGGAACATGAGGATACGGGAGGTTTTCCACAGATCGGGGTAGTAACCGGTGGACAGGACTACATTGTAGAGCCTGGCCAGGGTGGAGAGGAAAGAGACAGGAGCTTCACAAAGGTGACGGTAGGTGACACGATCATGACCAGGAGCGGTGTTGCGTTTTGTGCGGAGTGTAGCAATGAGATCCTGTGTAGTGATAGGGGCATTGAGTTCCGTGTGTGCAATGCTGTCCAAGTACTGGAAACCAGGAGCGAGGGGAGGGGAAGAGGTGTCAGTTCGATCGCGGATATCCGGGAGGAGGGAGTAATCAAACTGGGGATCATCGGGGATGGAAAATACATCGGAGAGGTAGGAGGCAAAGTGATTGGCCTTACTAAGGGAGTCAGGGAAAGGGTGATCATCATGCAGAAGAGGATAATAGGGGGAGGGTTTAGTTCCGGTAAGGCGACGGAAGGCCGACCAGAACTTGGACGAGTTGATTGGTAGGGTAGCATTTAAACGGGTGCATGTCTGTCGCCAGTCCCGGCGTTTCTTAGCCGCGAGCAAATTACGAATGTGTCGCTGGAGTTGCTGGTGGCGTCGTAGTGTGCCCGGGTCACGCGTGCGGAGGAAGGCACGGTAGAGACGACGGGATTCACGGAGGAGGAGAATGGCCTGTGGGGGTAAGGTAGGACGGTGGGGGTGGACGGCGACAGTAGGGACGTGGGCCTCCACGGCCTCAGACAAGGTCTGCTGGAGAAAGGAGGCAGCATGGGTGACATCATCAGGGTGGTGGTAGGTGAGAGGGTGGCTATCGACCTGGGTGGAAAGGGTATCCCGGTAGGCATTCCAGTCGGCTCGGGAATAGTCGTGGACATACTTAGGGGGAGGGTCAATTCGAGGGTCGGGGCGAGGGCGACGACCGTCTGAAATGGTGAGGAGGACAGGGAGATGGTCGCTACCAATAGGCTCCAGGACATCCACCGTTATGCGGCCAAGGAGGTTGGGGGAGGAGAGGATAACATCAGGAGTGGAGTTGGATTTGGGACGGGTGTGCTGGGGGATGGGAATGAGGTCGCCTTGAAGGGAGGAGAGGAACCGATGCCACCGCCGTAACTGGGCGGCGGAACGACTATGGATGTTGAGGTCGGCGGCAATCACGTAGGAGGAGAAGGTACGGTCAATGTGGGAGAGGAAGTCGAAGGGAATAGGGGCATTAGGGCGGACATAGATGGTGGCACAGGTAACGGTAAGGCCAGGGAAGAAGAGACTAAGGATCAGGTGTTCGGTGGGGTCGGGAAGGAGATTTTGGAGCCGAACGGGGATCTGGCGATGGTGCCCAATGGCAACTCCGCCACGCGCAATTGGGAGGGGATTATCGGAGCAGTGGAGGAGGTAGGGTGAAGTGTGGATGGTGTGGTGGGGTTGGAGGAAGGTTTCATTAAGGAGGAAGGCGTCCACGCGGTGGGTGGCAAGGGTATGGAGAAAGAGGTTCTTGTTGGCAGGAAGGGAGCGGATGTTGTTGAAAAGGATACATTGCCATGACAGGGATTTAAACGAGGGTGTCAAGACGGGAGAAGGTGAAATGGGCCTGGTTGTTAGAGTAGGTGGCGTACATTTTGAGGTGGAAAACGGATCGGGCGGCGAGGGAGATCTGTTGGAGGGTGTGTGGGCGCTGAAAAGGATGTACATTCTGCAGGACAATGGTGAGGAATCAGATGATGTCCTCAGAGGTAGGGGGTGGGCGAAGGGATTTGCCGGGAGGGGTGGGGGCGTCCAGAGGGCGGACAGGAACGGTGAGTTCAGGAGTGGTAGGAAGGGGTCGGGCCTTACACTTCTGGGAGTAGGTGGGATGAGGGAGGTTACAGGTATTACAGGAGGGGGGGGGACTGGAGATTGGGGCACTGCCGTAAAAAGTGGGCTTGCCTACAGTGCGGGCAGGTGGGGGCCTCGCGGCACTCAGATGTTGGGTGCGCATTATATCGCAAGCACCTTTGGCAGCAGAGGGATTGAGGAGGGGAACGGGAGGGGTTAACTTTATAACGCTGGTTAAAAAGGAGGGCACCCTCCTTCAGGAGACGGTCTATGGAGGGGTCGTGCTCAGAGAAAACGCGCATAAGGCGGGTGGGGCCGGCAGCGTTATGGATCCGGCGAACCGCACGCACCTCCAGATGGGGATGGGCCTGAAGCTCCGCCAACACCTCCTCCTCCGTGATCACTCGACTGAGCCGAGTGATCACGGCGGTGAGGGTCGGCGGGTGACGCGGAGGTTGGGGTTGGCGGGAGGGAGGTGGCGATGGAGCAGGGGTGAGAGAGGCACGAGGGCCAAAGCGGGTGATAGGGATGTGGGAAAGAAGGTCCGTGTGGAGGGTAGGGCTGGGGGAGGAGATGAGTACCGAATCACGGCGAGAAGTGAGGAGGGAGATGGGGGCACCAGGACAATTCTGGCGAAGGAAGAGGGTGAGGTTCCGGGCTTCAAGGAGGGAGGGATCTGGATGGGAGAGGAGGTAGTGGTAGGAGGAGGGGGTAGAGGAGGAGGAGGAGGAGGGGGCAGGGACGGGTGGGGAGACATCAATGGCATCAGGGGTGGGGGAAGGGGGACGAGGCGGAGCCTTTTTTGGAGCAGACGAGACAGGAGTGCCACTGGGGTGCTTGACAGTGGCGGAGGAGGTGTGGGGGATGGGAACAACTGGAATGTGGCGGGGAGTGGCAGGTCCCGGGGCTGGAGTCAGCGCCGGAGATGGTGACGGTGACGGTGAAGGCGAAGGCGACGGCGACGATGACGATGACGGTGGCAGTGGGGGCGGTGATGGCGAAGGTGACGGGGAGAGCTGGGCGTGGACAGTGGCCCGACGGGCCACCACCCGAGCTGGAGCTGCAGAGACAGGCTGGGGGAGTGGGGGGAAAGGATCAGAACGAGAGGAGCGAGAGGAAGAAGCGGGAGAGGGGGCGACAAAGATAGAGGGTGAAGGGAGAGTGAGGAGAGGTGGGATGGATGGAGGGGGGTGGGACTGGGCACACCAAGTTATAGTGGTGGAGGCGGCGGAAGGGGATGTATAGACGATGGCGGTGGTGGTAGTAGTGACGGTGGTGGTGGGGGCGGACATGACGACAGGAAGAAAAAACGCGCAGCACGAAAAGGAAAGGACACGAACTGGGAACAGGCGAAGACGCAGACGGACGAAGACCAGGGTCGGACGACCAGGGCGGACGGCGACGGCGACGGCGACGGCGACGGCGACGGCGGCGGCGGCGGCGGCGAGCACCGGCTGGCGGCGGCGACAGCGGCGGCGAACAGACGGACGGACGGACGGACAGCAGGCAGCAGCGGAGACGGACAACGAGCAGGCAGGCGGACAGACGGACGGACGGACGGACGGACGAACAGTGACAACAGTAAGCGGCGGGCAGACGGGCAGGCAGACAGACAGACAGACAGACGAACACAATCGTCGAAAGCGGAGAGTCCAACCAGAGAGTAGCCCAGGCTTTGGAATCTGGCGCCTTCGAATGAGGGGATCCAACCCTCTGATGGCACTGGTATGCCTGAGCAAGCGTATTTAAGCGCCGGTAACACCATAACCTGTTCTCCAATATATATAAACTTACTGTGTAACGAAAACAAATTACTAAACGAGTTATCAGAGATATATTAATTAGAATTCAAAACTATTTTACAAAGTAGAATATATTCAGAAGTTACGACAAAAAGCAAAAATTTTGGAAAAACAACGATCGCAACTGAAAATCTTTCCAACTTTCCATCTCATACACCGAGTTCTAACAGGCACCAATATGTGGCAGCACTTCCTATACCACTTCGTACGTGACGATCACATACCCGATTCATCTCCCGATTCGATTCGAACGACCTTACCCACACCGGCTTCCGCAGACGTAGAATTGCAGGAATGTTGCCACGCTTACAAGTATGTACAAATATGGCATCAGCTGTACACACAACTGTACCTTCTTGAAAACCATGTACGTCACACTGAAGGAAAAGTGGCCAGCACTTGAAGTTTAGTGAGAGGATCTTCAGCTAGCTAGAGCGGATATACGTAAAGTAGAATTTCTAGCATTTAAAATACAATAAACAGTGATAATGTAGAACAATAATAAAAACTGCAAACATTTGAAATTAATTACAAATAAGAACGGAAAAGACGAGTACATGCAAAAGATACTAACGTGGGGTTTGGATATACGCAAAGAGTGCTGCCGTAGAATTATTAGCGGACAGCATTGCACTACCATGTACTACCTGGGACACCTGCGCGGTTACCCGTGCGCTCTAATGCATGGCTTTCCGGATTAGGAAGCAGCGCCTGGTCCCCGGCACGAAACCGCCCAGCGCACCAGTCTATGGATGGTTTTTAGGCGGTTTTCCATCTGCCTCGGCGAATGCGGGCTGGATCCTCTTATTCCGCCTCAGCTATACTATGTAGACGACTGCTCCGCAAACAAGTTTTCCACGTACGCGTACACCACCATTACTCTACCACGCAAACATTCGTCTGGTGTGAGGCGTTCACTGGTGGAGGTGGGGGGAGGAGGGGGGGGGGGGTCCACTGTGGGCCGAACCGCATAATAATCATGAAAGAGCGGTTCGGTGTGGGACGGCGGAGGGTCGAAGTGGTGGACTGCGGTAGTCGTTGTGGGTTGTGGACCATTGCAGCTGCGGTGGGGACGGAGCCTCTCCGTCGTTTCTAGGTCCCCGGTTAACTCAGAATACAATACTACCTAATTCGAGAGCATGTATTTTAATTCTGAATTTTATACTTTCGTTTATTTTCTTTTAATCCTCCTTACAATTATTTTTATGCTGGACAGTTACGTCTTATCTCATCTGGCTGTACATTTTAGTGCATACTTTTCGGTCACCAATTCTATCTTGAATGCAGTAATTTCTATATCACATCTATACGACAAGTTTTTCTCACTGCACTTCACGCAACATACAGTTTGCCTCCAGTATGACATGTATGGTTGCAGGTCTGTTTTATGAAACTACTACTGTGTGCACAGATGATACCACATTTGCGCAGATTTGTAGGAGTGGTCATATTTTCGCGCTTTTACATCTACGGTTGCTGCTAAGTTGAAGGTAAATTTTGTGATTTCTGCTCTGCCTCTTTGATTTGTTTGCCCTTTATGTCTTTTATTCTCTGAGCGGGGAGTTTGCCTTACAGGTGTATGCCCTATGCCATCCATTCTGAAGAATGTTTATTTGCGGAACACTTCGTCAGTTTTCCCTCAGAACGATTTATAAACTATTTATTTATTCATTTTAGAGGTGGATGACAGGAACATGCAGCCTTTTTAATATTAACATTCTTCTTTTTTCCCTTTCTTTGTAGATACTTAGATGTTGCACCGAAAGGGTGAAATGTGTTTTTAAATAATCATTATTTTGCAAGCAAGACTGTTTTCTTTTTGAAATAATTGGCTACGATTACTATACCAACCGCGAAATGGAATGGAAAATATTTTATATGTAAAATATCGCTACTTGCTATCCCTCCTGGCATTTGCATTTTTATGGCAAGCAACGTAAAATGAAAATGTATCTCCATACGGGAATGCTGTAATATCAAAACTGGTAACAAGTTTTGTGACTCCCTTTCGGTAAGGGGAATCTGTCAGTTGCCATGGCTTATACAATTCTATCGTGCTGAGATGTTAAGGAGTTGGAGAGACGAGCTTTGTTTCCTTATAGTTCACTTGAAATGTATTGTGGTGCAGAGGTAAAGACTCTCAACGTCGTCTTTAACACGCCATTACATTCATGCTCGCGCACAAGGCCAGCAAGTCTCCCTGCGGCAGTGCAGAGTAGTATGGTGTAGTGTGGTGTAGTATGGTGCGGTGTAGATCGTGTAAGTACACAGGCGTCGGTCGAGGCGACTGCTCTCCGCTGTGCAGCGCGGCGGCAGGGGGTGGGCAATTTTCTGCTCCATTACAGCTGAAAGCTCTCAGCCGCCAGTTACAAATGTGTATTCAAACTTCCCGGCAGCTCCTGTTTACATTCCAGCCGCTCTTCACAGTCAGGCATAAGCGCCCTCGGCGCGACGTCACCAGCCGGTCTGCGAAATACGGCGCCGCCGGCCGGGTAAACAACGCCCGCTTGTTTATACTTCCTCCACCGGCGGCACTAAAGCGCAGTTCCATCGCAGAGAATCTCCGTATTTCTCCGGATTCTGTGCCAAGAAATGAATAACTGAACAGCCGTGCTGTATTAGAACTAAGAATGTTTACGTTGATGGTAGCAACAGTGGTGTTGGGGAACGTTGACGTTTTACGACAGGACAGAAATATCTCGGATGTGAGCAATCCTACTATGTGTTTTCCCACCATCACGTTGTGTTTGCCATATGACTTTTGAATAGCATTGTTTATTTACTCTTTATGCAAGGACCTAGGTTCTAGTATTACACTTATTCGTCCCATTTCCCATATTTCTGTACTTGTAGTTGTAATGGCGAATTGTTGTTGTTGCTACGAAAGCAAACGGAAGCACATTTCTTAGGAAGGTATCAAAAAAGACTGATTATACATATTATGTAGGTAAGAGGCGCTTTGTGTGTGAAAAAGTGTCCAGACACATAATAAAAGATACTAATGCCACAAGGACTAATGTTTATAATTATAAGATTGTGTTTTTATGTCACGGGAGACAGTAAAGCATGCCATCAGCCTATCCGATGAATGTATACAACTTTAAAGTATAGTTCATCTGCTGATAACTTCGAGTCATTTTCTGCGTTTACCGTTGATTTCCGAAATATTGTTTAACTACAATAACAAGCTGGTTATTCAGAATATGGCTCTCGGGTCTGCCGTTGGATCACGTTTTGTATATCCCACAGAATCTCCTCGAGGCAACTGCTTGACATCTTCAGGTGGTGGCTACTGCTTATACCTGGCAGGAAGCTACTTGCTACCTGGTTTGTAGTGGCAACCAGCTGCCATCGTCTGATGATGTCGAGCACCCTAGCAAATATTGTGAGGTACACGGAATGTGATCCAACGGCAGACCCGAGATCCACGTACTGAACATATGTTCTGGAAAACGTTAATAAGACTGAGACCTTGAGCGAGTGTAATAAATACTTTGATTCACGTTACGGAGCTGAACAGATGAACTGTGATTTTGTTATAGTCTGGTGTTCTATAGACATGCACTAAACGATTGAAAGTGTAGTTCTGAGAATTCGAAAAATATTTAAGTATGCACAGCATATTAAATTGCTTTAAGTGTGATACTGTCATTTGTCTTATTAACAATAATAATAATAATAATAAGAGGTGAGTTTAAACTAATCATATATTTATTGTGTATTAGGGGAGCAGTTTTTATTAAACACCTAAAGAATCAAAAATAAGAAAAAAAAAGCAATATATACTTTAGGCATTAGTAGCACCCAATACACAGAGAATGATTATGTGCAATCAAAATTTTGGGTTACAGGGACGAACAGACATCAAAATTTTCGTGTAAGTAAATAGTAACCGAACATTCTCCCAGAAAGTATTTCAGTTTGCTTAGAACACTTGACACAATAATTTTTTAATAGAGGGTAGTCTGGATGTATGGGGATAAAGGATGATCCTTCTATGAAATCAAATGTTACTCTCTCTCTCTTTCTATCTCTGTCTAGGTGGGTTTTTAATTCGAGTTATTGGCTTCAGCATCTGATAAACATAAGTCCTAATTTTGCATATAGAAATTCACCCACCTCCTTCATGAATCATTTTATATAACTCTCCTTTGTTGTTGTCACAATGACCTATCATTTAACAGCTGACACTTCAGAATTACAAATAAATTTGAAACATTAAGTTTTACTGGAGAAAGGGTGTCCGAATATTAATATCGTATAAGAGTATCAGTACAGAAAAGTCAAATGTGTGTTGCATGTTACTTGTGTTTGTGTACATCGATTTTATTCTCTGACTGCCTATACAAAGAGAAAAATGAATAAACATAATCGCGAAAAACATCTAAATAGTTAGACGTATCTCCAACAAGCGATAGTCGTTGTGTAATATTCTTAAAAATATTAAGCCGAGTACATTCCAGAAATAAAAATTCAAATATTTCTTAAGACTGCCCATGCAACGACGCTACCAAATCCATGGTACTTCTGAGCATAATCGTGTGCACTAGTTAAATTATATATATATATATATATATATATATAATATATATATATATATATATATATATACGGTCGCGTTTGGTAAAACATTACACGCTCTCTAGACACGAGAAGGGCGGGGAAGTATGCCGAAAAAAGGCTTGTTCGGCGAACAACAGTGTTCGCTGCAGAGATCTTTCTACACTAATCATGCTACTAACAATAACCACAGATATTTGATCCGTTGCATTGGCATGTTTCTTAGCAATCAGAACTTTCAGTGTGAATGAGCTGCTAGCCAAGTGTCAGAGGACACAACGTCTTAGCACCCAAGAAAATTTAACCAACGAGGAATCTTCTGACTCATGTTTACTCTCTCATTTCTTTCAAATTGTGAAGTATAGAGGGCGAAAATGCTTTACGAGCTAAGCACAAAGAAACCTAGGTACAAATGTTTCAAGGTTCGAGTGTAACGCGTATATTACATGAGATGTGTAAACGTCATCATTAAAATCAATGTGTTTACCACCATAATCATCATCCTCATTGTTGTCATCACCATCACCATCCAGTATTCACCAGCCATGGAGAGTAAGTATAAGTTCTAGCAGATACATCCGTATGTCCATTCAGAATTATTTCAACTTTGCTGTAATCCCCAGCTTGTTTTAAATTTTCTTGAAGCTCTTCCCACTGTGAGCCAACGTATTCTCGTCCTGAAAAGTGGCCGTGTTTCTTGTTTTAATACCTCCCCCACTCAACCTGGCATACCGCTCTGTACATGGCCAGCTTACTACATTCGGATGTTCCACAATATGGCGGTAATCCACATACTTCTCACCACCCCGTGTATCTCTTCAGTGGCCGCTACATCCGCTCTTCACAAGCAGATACTACGCATATGCGAGTATATAGATTTGTTTTCCTGACTCCCGTATTTCTGTTCGAAAAGTGGTGTTAGAAACATTTATAATGCGGACTTGCGGTCTAAGGATAGCATATTTGACTAACAGACAAACCACCCTAGGCCCTAGGTTAGTATCTAGCCGCTGTTTAGATGATGAATAAAAATCAACAAAAATGGTGGCCGAAAACTTCGTGCATAAAAAACCGCCCACGTTCTGCCAACTACCTTGTGATAGAAGACGAAGGAGCGGACAGAAGTTCGTCACTCTACTGCCAATGGAGTAGGAAACTTTGACTAAAAACCGGAAGAGTTAGCAATGATCAACGACATGAGGATGCAGCAGGCATTGGAAACTGCTTCATTAAAGACACACAATGTGTGTCCACAGGACATGTGATCTGTAAGTGAAAAAATGTCGTGATGATCTCTCCATTTTTAAAGAAGCTGCTTTAGTTCCCTCTTCTGATCTCCGGAAAGAGGGACGTGACCATAAGAAAAAGATGCAATATTGAAAAACAGGATAAAAGTCTGCGAGCCGGAGCGTGGACTGTCAGAAGTTTGAAGGTGGTAGGGAAACTAAAAAATCTGGAAAGGGAAATGTGAATGCTCAACCCTGACACAGTGGGCGTCAGATGCCGTGGTGCCAGATGTGTACGACTGGGTGTCTGTGTGGTTGATTTAATTAATATGTGTACCTCCCATAGAGAAACAGATAGAAACCTGATGCAAATAATCTTCCCTTTGCATGTTTCTATGCACCACACATGAGTAAGCTACTATAGGTTAGTGACAGACTTTCCTTAATTTTACTATTAATTCGTCCAGAATTTCCATTGCTGAAATATGCGAAAGGTTGAAGAGTGAGATTAAACTGGTCTGGAAACGATATTAATGACAAAATACGCTAATGACATTGCTAATCACGGTGAGGGTGATAAAGAATTTCAAACCTGTAGGGTGATAAAGAATTTCAAACCTGTAGAATAGAATGAAAACTCTAATGAGTACACAATATGGATGAGTAAACAGAAGAAAGACGAAAGTAATGAGAAGTAGCAATAATGAGAACAGCGAGAAACACAACACAAAAGTTGGTGATGACGAAGTACACAAAGTTAAAGAACACTGATACCCTGTAAGCAAAATAAGCCATGACGGACGAGTCATAGAGGATATAGAAAGCAGACCTAGCACAAGCAAAACGGGCACTCCTGACAAGTGAAATCTGCTATATACAACATGCTTATCAAACCAAGGAACAACTTTGTGAGAATGTACATTTGGAGCACAACATTATGCGATACTGAACCACGGATATCAGGATAATCGGAACAGAAGAGAATCGATGCATTTGAGATGGGGTGCTACAGAAGAACGCTGAAGATTATGAGAACCGATGAGGTAAGGAATGTGGAGGTTCTCCGTAGAATCGGCGAAGAAAGAAAGATATGAAAAATACGGACAAGAAGAAAAGACAGGGTGATAGGGCACATGTTAAAATATCAGGGAATAAGCTCCATGATACTAGAGAGAGCTGTAGCGGGTAAAAGCATTAGTGTAAGACAGAGACTGGAATTATACAACAAACAATTGAGACTACTCTGAGAGGAAGAGGTTGGCACAGGAATTGAATTCATGGCGGACCGCATCAAACTAGAACACACACACACACACACACACACACACACACACACACATATATATATATATATATATATATATATATATATATATATATATATATATATACATTGCAATATGTAACAAACTGAGTTGAGTTATTGTACAAACCAGAACGGTGTTGAAAAGTAAAAAAACAAAAAAAAATGTAATTGGCCAAGCATATGTAACAGGAATGTACTCATGCTACCAACACACAATGTGCATTGTAATGAGTTACAATGTGCTTTCGAATACATTGTGTGTGTAATTCGTCAAGTAAACGTTAAGGTTTTCATGAACAATTTAATGTACCACAAGAGACTGTAAAGAACAATGCAATATCAGGGAATAAGCTCCATGATACTAGAGAGAGCTGTAGCGGGTAAAAGCATTAGTGTAAGACAGAGTCTGGAATTATACAACAAACAATTGAGACTACTCTGAGAAGAAGAGGTTGGCACAGGTCATTGCATAGACCTGAATGAACATTGTGTCAATAAACTGAATTCACTGTGACCAAAAGTAGCGTCATTTACGGAACTATAGCGTAATGAACAGTGTTCATGAAACAACATAAACGGCACAACCTCAGAAACGTTGGTTTTATTATAGTGTATAAAGGTTAAATGTAGTAAATAGATTACAGACCGTGGCGAAATAATAAGTGTGTTTCGGACAAGCATGTGGTTTAAAGCAGTCGAAACACACCTGATCTAAACGGACGTCAGCAAATAAATATCTCACCGATGATTGGAGTGGGGTAAGTCAACAATGGAAATCCGTCCGCGAAAGCGAACAGAACAGCTGATCTTGCAAGCGTGTCTGGTGATACCTGTTTGTGACATTATAAACAGTGTGGTGTGTGACAAAAGTAGTGAGACTGTGTAAACAGCCTACTCTGGGGCACAACAACTGTGTGAAGCTAAGGTTAACGTGTAACAAACCGTGCATTTGAACAATGTCATACAGCAATACGAGACGGAAATATAAAACGCAACAAAAGTGTGACGAACTTTACTTGAACAGTGTCGTACAATGGTCTTCGTATGTAGTAACAAGTGAACCATTAATTCATATGTAAACTGACATAAACTGGTGCTGGATGAAACAATAAAACAGGACGAATAATCATGTATTTTCCCCATCCGCAGGAATAAACATCTATTCACCTATAATGAACTGATGCTGCTGTTGTTCTCTTCAATCGTCTCTGGTCCCGTTCTTGAAGAATCTTTCTCTTGCTGCAGCGATGTCGGAGGTTTGATGCTTTACAGGATTCCTGATATTCACGGTACACTAGCCGGAGAATCCCCACTTCGTCGTTATCTCGCAGATTGTGTGTCCTATCACTCGTGAGCCGACTACAACACAACGTTCACTCTCACTTAAATGTTGATAACCTGCCGTTGTAACAGTAGTAACCGTTCCAACAACTGCGCCACATGGTTGTTGTCTTATATTGGCGTTGGCGACCCAGTGCTTTATACTGCCTGTCTACATATCTCTGTATTTGAATAAGTATGCCTGTACCAGTTCTTTGGCGCTTTAGTAAATACAATTCTGTTCCCGGATTGTATTACTGAGTGTATGTTATGAAACAGCTGGTTGGTCTAAGTGATTAGATATCAGTAACTTGCCCACGTTTTACTGTTCAAGTTACTTTCGCCCCGATAAGAAATGTAACTTCAGTTACATTAATCCTGTGCTGCTGTTGTTGTTTTACCGTACCGTACTTTAGATATTTTGTACTTTAAAGGGAGTCCCTTTTACTCAAACATTACGTAAAGATTAGCTGAGTAGATGACCAATTTGCTGCAGCGATTTTAGTATCAATGAATTGTTTGTAATTCTAGTACGATTAATTAAACTGAACCTGTTGCTTCGGGTAAACGGAGGAGGCGTTTGTGAACCGACTGTTGACTTATTGAGTGCCTGTGGAATACGAGTGACTGGCTTATTAACTGTTTTCACTGCTGGTGATCAGTAATTGTTTCATAAAGCCAAGTACTCTTTTTGCATAGGTCAAATAGTTACTTATTACTTTAAATGTCTGGAATTCATTCAAACAGTTGGTTTGATAAGTTGGAGTGAGAGGGAGCACTCGTCGATTGGCTTAACTGACATACATTTAAATTGAAAAGATAAGATTAACTCGGTTTGTGGCGTTTAATGCCAAGGGATAATTATAAAACTTGTAATTCCTTGTAATTCCTTTTCATTGCAAATTTTCTGTGTGTGTGTGTGTGTGTTTTTGTTGTTGTTGTTGTTGTTGTTGTTGTCTTCAGTCCAGAGACTGGTCTGATGCGTGTGTGTTACTAAACATCTTAATTAAGCGCTATGACTGCTTGTCAATGCCCAGCAAATATAGGTTTATATTTCAGATATTATTAGTTATTCTAACCAGAGGGGGCAAGACGTGGACTATTGTGTAGAGGAAGGCCAGCAAGTGCACTGAAGAACCTACCATTTGCAAAACTAATATCAATATTGTGCCACATAACCCCAATCTTATCCCCCCCCCCTCTCCCACAATTTAAGTACTGTTCTTTATTCCTTGGTTGCCTATAGGTTGGCAAGAATTGTGTGGGTTGTTTAACTGATTGTCTTTAGTGATTCCTCGAGTCAGCTGTTTGTCAAATTACTAGTTGTAATTATTTCTGTTAAGGAGGAAAGGTCATAATTGAAGATTCTTGAAATTCTTTGTGAATATTGCTTATTGTCTATATTTGTTTTCTGTCAGCAGTCAGAGTTGTAAGGTTAATAATGTTCTTTAATGCTGCTTATCATAGATCACCGGTTCCCGTGAGATCACCGAAGTTAAGCGCTGTCGGCACTTGGATGGGTGACCATCCAGGCCGCCATGCGCTGTTGCTATTTTTCGGGGTGCACTCAGCCTCGTGATGCCAATTGAGGAGCTACTCGATCGAATAGTAGCGGCTTCGGTCAAGAATACCATCATAACGACCGGCAGAGCAGTGTGCTGACCCCACACCCCTCCTATCCGCATCCTCCTCTCAGGATGACACGGCGGTCGGATGGTCCCGGTAAGCCACTCGTGGCCTGAAGACGGAGAGCTTATCAGAAATCGCTTGGACTTTTCTGAACTGGCCACCTGTGTTCAAGTGTTTGAAGTTTGGAAGAGGGGTAACAATACGTCTGTTTTTAAGGTATGTTCGTAAAGGGGCTTCGTACCTTACCACTCCCCTGAAGCTCATACCATTTCAAGGAATAGAGGCGGTGGAGGTAGTCAGAAATATTTGCGCCAGGTACGGGGATAATGCCATTGGACGAAGCATGACAAGAAAATGGTTCTCTCGTTTTAAGAAGGATCGTTTTAGCATTAGTGAGTCTCCTCGTTCAGGAAGATCTACGCGGTTTGATGAAGATCGTTTAAGTGAACTAATCCACAATGACCCATGTCAAAAACAAACTCGATAACAGGTAGATGTGGTGAAATGTGATCATTCCACTATCGAGTAACATTTGTATGCTGTGAGGGGCGTTAACGGCCACTAGGCAGAAAAAATACTACTGGTTGAACTTCACAAATAATAACACACAAAATGCAACAATTAAAGATAAGTAGTGAAGGAAGGCTAATTAGGTACGCCTTCCCCAAATGCTCCACCCGCTGTTCTTTGTCTCGGCGACACTGTGAGCAGCAACACTTAAATTAAGGTCCACTCAGCTTAACTTCCTGGGTACGGTTGACCACGAGGTTGTAGTCCTTGCGACTACAGCCCTTCCATCCAGCGATCCATGTGTGCCGCCAGTGGTCCCGACGTCTTCTGGCGCTGCGCGGACCTGGCTGCTTGTCCGTCCCCAACCGAACTGCCGACTCACACGACACGGAAATACCACACAACGTCGCCCCAAAGATCGTAGTAGCGTTATTAGATATCGATAACAGCCGCTGCTGGCACTAGCGGACAGAAAACGCTTGCACACAATAACAAGTCGAAAACCGTAACTATACCAACTAAACAATGCCAACCTAGTAACGACCCCAACGCGAGCCGCAGAACAGCTCACATGGCTCAGCGAGTTCTTCGCCTCAAAAGCGCATGTTTTCCCCTGTCTTTGAATAACCAAGTTATCCCAGCCTTGGAACGATGTCGTAATCAGTGAAGGCTCAAATGGCTCTGAGCACGATGGGACTCAACTGCTGTGGTCATAAGTCCCCTAGAACTTAGAACTACTTAAACCTAACTAACCTAAGGACATCACACACATCCATGCCCGAGGCAGGATTCGAACCTGCGACCGTAGCGGTCGTGCGGTTCCAGACTGTAGCGCCTTTAATCGCTCGGCCACTCTGGCCGGCTAAACAGTGAAGGAAAATATGTTACTGATGACTATAATCTCTTTTACGTGTATCTGTTGAGTTAAACTTATGGAGAAACAGTACGATTTTCACATTAACCCAATAATAAAAAAAGCACTCCGTCTTCAGGCCACAAGCGCCCCTCGGGACCATCCACCTGCCGTGTCTACCTCTGTTGAGGACGCGGATAGGAGGAGCGTGTGGTCAGCACACCGCTCTCTCGGTCGTTATGATGGTTTTCTTTGACCAGAGCCCCTACTATTCGGTCGAGTAGCTCCTCAATTGGCATCACGAGGCTGAGTGCACCCAGAAAAATGGCAACAGCGCATGGCGGCTGGATGGTCAATCATCCAAGTGCCGGTCAGGCCCGACATCGCTTAACTTCGGTGATCTCACGGGAACCGGTGTATCCACTGCGGCAAAGCCGTTGTCCCATCTCAATAATAAGAGATTATGTAAAAGAGGGGCTAACGCTGTCGTTAAGGATTCATCACGCGTCTTTTCGACTGAAGCTTTTTTAGGGGAACTGAGAAAAACATCGCGGTGTAGTGAGAGAAATTTCATCCGGCACTCTCGCGGAAACCATAGCGGCGCGGTCAGCCGTCACACCTGTGGGCACACGTGGCGCGCACCCGGCGACGGAGCGGTGGCGCCGGTCCCTTTGAGTGTCGGCGGCCGTATTTTTTGGCAGAGTGTGTGCCCGCGGGCCAGCTGGGTGCAGCAATTTGTTACGGCCGCGTGGCCTCTAATTACGTGAAGCCACCTTATTAGGGCCGGCCGGCGTTCAGCCGAAACTTTAATTAGACAGCTGCTGCCCGCCAGGTGTGCGGTAACGACCGGCGCCGGCCCATCACAATGCGACGCAGACGTCTCGTCCGCGCCGCCCTTCCACGCGTGTTACCTGCATACAGACTGTGCCCCACCGCGAATCTCACACGCGTGTTAGGGTCCCGCACGTGGTGGCGTCCGTGTTCACTAAAACAGCGGGGGGGGGGGGGGGGGGGGGGGAGATATCCTCAGCTAAGAAGCAAGTATGGAAATGGAAACTCCTTGAATGACACCGAGTATGGGGCTCGAGAAGAACTCAACGGCACATGCATTGGATTTTTCCAAAATGTTCACGAGCTCCCGCAGAACTACTACACGAGTTGGATTTTGGTTGATGCCTTCCTCCTGCTGCTTGTAATAGATGAAAAGAAAAGCTTTCATGCGCATGCAGAAATCGCCTGCCAGAGACGTATTAAAACGCGAAGAACCCAGCAACAGTTGGCCGAAGAGATTTCCACCTTCCAGTAACTGCAACAAGAACGTACCAAAATGATATCATAATTGGTGCTATCGGCTACGGGCCGAGCGTTTGGGCTCATAGAGTCAAAAAGTTAGGAACAGCAGAGGCTCCACGGCGAGCACAGCGGTGTGCACTTCTGCGCCTGACAGGCGCGTGTAGAACAACACCGACTGATTCAAAATGGTTCAAATGGCTCTGAGCACTATGGAACTTAACATCTGAGGGCATCTGTCCACTACACTTAGAACTACTTAAACCTAATTAACCTAAGGACATCACAAACATCCATGCCCGAGGCAGGATTCAAACCCGCGGCCGGAGCAGCAACGCGGTTCCGGACTGAAGCGCCTACAACCGCTCGGCGGAATTGGCCGACCAACACCGGCTGAGGCGCTGCTAATGATTCAGGGTTTACTATCTCTGGCCCTAGCCATAAGAAAGAAAAGGGCATAATATTGACTCAAAAAGGGCGAATATGATCATGTGAAGAATGTACTGCTATCTCTGCGGTCCTAGCCGTTGAAACACGTATGTAACGCAGCAGCGATGGCGAGGCATTGCAGCGTCTCTGACCAGAGAGCCTGCGCTTGACCGCGCGAGTGTTGCGAGCGGTTCTCAGTCTGTAGCTCGATTTAGTTACGAGCAGTTCGCTACTAGTCGTCATGTAGTGCAGCACGCTAATAGTCGTCATGCAGAGCGGTCGGTCAGTAGTAGCAGCCCAGTGCGGTTGTGTGATGTAGGCGGTCGGCAACACTGGTCAAGATGCTGAATGAGGTATACTGTTAATTAATATAATCATTAGATAATGTAAAAATTTATTTATTGTAATTATTCTCCAACAAGTGCCTCAATAATAATTTTTATTTCAAAAGCATTTTATCAAAATTTTATTTTTTATTGAACTAAAGATTTCGTTGCACTTGCCATTTCACTCCACTTTTTTTTAAAGAAAAATTTCAGTAAAATCACAAAAAAAAGGAATATTATTATTTGCAATGCAGTTCCTCCAAGCCGTGCGCACGAAAAAGAGCAGAAATTTGACATCCAGTTATTCTGAGGTAAGACTTTAATTCTGATTGTTTTACACAGGGCCAAAGACCGATATTTCGGTTTAATTGAATTTTCTTATCACTGAATTGACCTTAATTTTTTTTTTGGTGAAGAATTTATATTTGAGTCAGATTGCGAATTTCACATTTTTGTTGCCATTGTCAGTACATTTCATTGTGGGCAGGTTACGCTTAGCGCAATGTCCATTAGCAGTTCTAAATAATTTTGTCATTTCTTATAAAATTATTGTGGGGAGGTTACACTCGGCTCCCATTTGTATTAAGTATTGTCTTTTCCCTTTAAAATTACGGTGGGGAGGTTACACTTGGCGACCCTGCCAGGATCGTATTTCGTTGAGAGTCTTTTGAAAAACAGTCAGATATCTGCTCTTATCTGCTTAGATATAATTAGGATTTGGCGCAACGCTTTTACTAATCTTGTGACTTTCTTTCCACAGATCAACGACAATTCGTTTGCTCTATTGTATTTGTGTGTTGCTATTGCATATGTGCTTAATTGTTTTGTGAATATTTGTGACTATTGTGAAAATGCCGCGAAAGACTATGAATAGTGTATCGCGAGGTATTTTGAATGAAATTACCGACTTAAACAGCGTGACCGATAGTAATTGTGACACGCAGTGTAATGATGACAATCCTGCGTTCACCAACAATCAGTGCATTACAACCACTAATGATGACTTTTACCTTAATGATGAACAAACGAACCCAATTGTCTCGTCTGTTAATTTAACGACAATTGATGATGCGGAACGCTCTATTGTAATGCGCGCTACCCAGCTTAACATACCCGATTTGGAAAATTCAGATAACGTACAGACAAATTTGTCTAATGAAAATGAACAGGATACTCAAAGTACGACGGATTTATTTAATTCCGAAATAGTGACTGACAGTGTACGTCCGACTGATAAACCTTTCTGTAAATTACAGAATGACCAAATGGTCACGCAAAACGAGAAAATTCCAGATCCACCACTAAACAGCACAGAGAATATAAACGCTAGTTTTGACTTGGTACGAATTATGAGAAGTTTGCTACAACAGCAAAGTGAGAAAATAGACAACGGTAGTAAAGATGTCAAACAACAATTTAGTGAACAGAATAAAAAATTAGATAAACAAATTGAAGATTTTAAACAACTTAGTGAACAGGTCAAACAAGATAATGAAAAACTCAAACAACACTTAAATGAAAAATTAGATGACAATTCCAGACAGCTTAGTGAACAAATTAGAGCCGTTGCCGCGCAGTGTCATGACACTAAGGAACAGTTGCGCACGGAAATTGAGGCTTGTTCACGAAAAAATAGCGAAGAAATTAAGTCTGTTGCGCAAGAATTAAGGGAAATGCAAACAGCCGCAACAGAAACACTCAGAGACGAAATTAGCGGAGTCGCTAAACAATGCTCTGAAAAAGCTACACAATTACGGGACGAGTTTAAAGCAATGACGGTAGAACTTTCGCGCACAATGGACGCTAAGATAGACGCGAAATTCGAACAGCAGAACACTCAGATTAAAGAGCGCTTTAATCAGCACATACAGAACAATGATACGCGTTTCCGCAAATTTATTCAGGATCAAAACAAAGTAAAACGTCAAGTCATGGAAACAATCACGGCTCAGAGACAGGAAGACAAACGTAAAATGTTTGCGAAGGCAAAAACGTATGTAGATAATAATATTACTACAGTGTCCGACAAAATTAATACCATCAAACAGTCCAACACAGAATTACGTGACGAAATTTCCAATCTTAAGTCGAATACAGACACATACACAACCGATTTTCAAACAGTTACCGACAGACTAGAATAATTAGAACTAGCACATGATTCAGATGTCGTCAAAGCTGATGTTAAAAAACTGAGCGAAACTACGCGTAAGTTGCAAAAACAGATTAATGCGTCTGATTCTAAAACCGATGATCAGGTTAAAATACTGACTGAAAAATGTGATGAATTGGCCAGTCGTATTGATGTTATCGAAAATACTAATGACAATAAATCAGACGATACTGCACCGGTTTCATTTAACCAAACACCTGAATTTCAAAATTTACAGCAGACAATTAATGAGATCGATTCGTCTAATAACACGTTTCGTAGAAAGTTATCGAGTTTACAACAAGAAGTAACAGAGATGAAAAGCATTTCAGTTAATAACATACCACAACAGACGCCACTTTATGAACATTTGTCAGACTCGCGCAACACGTATAATGTGAGCAATTTACAGAGACTACGAGATGTAAAATCCGAAAAGCCACGCGACTTAAAATATGAAAAGCTACGCAACTTGAAGTACGAAACGACACAGACGAACAGATTCACACCCAAACCTGAACGTGTTATCAAATTCAATGACGAGAAGGTTGATTATAAGCAATTTGCATTTGTAAGAAAATGTAAGGAATTTAATAATGGCAGAACACAGATACACGATTTGCACTGTATACGACAATTTATCTTTGTACATTCACCGCTATTACCTGTAATGCAGAAACTAGCTTTGAACCTGATGCAACAATTTGCTATTGTATTTTCATCAGCATTACGTATTATGCAGAAACTGGAATTAGCAAGAATACAGCGATTTACTTTTGGAATTTTACCGCTATTGCCTGTAACGCAAAAACTAAAATTTATTTGCAGTGCGTAAATGACCTCAGGGGATTCATTACGCTGTAATGAATATGTGCCGTAGCGAGCATAGGGCCCCGAGCTGTAGTAGTGCTGTTTCATCTTTAGTTTTCTGCACTGCTGCCTTCTCTTCTACTATCCTTTATATCTATCAAAATTGCTCTTTAACTATTGCTCTACCTAGTATTAAGAAACGAGTAATGAAAACCGGATATGACAAATCTTTTACCGAATGTGACAATTTTCAGTAGGCACTCCCGTGATGACAACTACCGCCGTAATTTTAATTACAGATAAAATCGTAGTCATCAGTATGTGTAAAAGTATTAGTAACGGGAACCACATTTTTGTAACAATAGATGTTTTTCACCACAACAGCATGAAAGTAAGCCGCTTAGCATACGTAACCAACAATGCAGTCTACAAGGTCAACCAAACTTTAATGTTTCGCCGCGTGCACGTATAGTCCCTGGTATAACAAATAGTAACGCATGGCAGCAAAAAAATAACTACGTACAGACAACACACCATTTCAATTCCTATCGCAATGCGCCGTATAGAAATTACTATCATGACAGACGTAAAAATAACGAGCACAATTTTCAGTGTACATTTAATAACAGTCGATCTTATGAGCAGCAACAACATCAGCAACAACAAATAATCATGAATGGAACAGACAATAGGTGTCATCCATAGCGTAACACGTCAATAAGAAATAAAAGAACAGTTCGTATAGTGGATATGCCACAACATTCTCCCGTAAATAATAACATGTACGATAGATTTTAACCAGATACAGCACAGATTGCATATTACAGTAACGCAAACATTACTTTTGACACGCAGAATTTTGCTCACGAGAATGTTATTTGAAACATGCTCTGTTGAATGCACCACTTTTATCGCACCCAGATCTTACTAGAAATTTTTCCGTTGCCACCGACAGTTCCAACACCGCTTTAGGCGTACACATTTTCCAGGAAATTGAAGAAGATGGTTCTACAGTAGTTAAAAACATCGCATTTGCAAGCCGCATTCTGTCACCTGCTGAGCGAAATTACTCCGTTACAGAATTGGAAACATTATGTGTTATATGGGCTTTTACGAGATTTAGGCACTTTCTTTATGGCAGACATACCACAGTTTACACAGACCACAGAGCTATACAATTTTTGCTTTCAGCTAAATTTACTCATGACAGATTAAGTAGATGGAAACTTTATTTACAAGAATTTAATTTTACAATAGTTCACATTCCCGGCACGCAAAATGTTATAGCAGACGCACTATCGCGTTCTCTCGGCAACAATCAGCAAGACGTAGCAACCAACTTCTGCAAAACAAATTTCAGTGTCATGTACATTCAGCAAGTTGCATTTGAAAATTTTATTTCTTCGTCATTACAGGACATAGCACAAGAACAAAACAAAGACAATGTGTGGAAAGAAATTAAACGCCTTTGGCAAGATAAGAATAATGTTACGATTAGAAACCATTACACTGTACGCAATGACATTCTGTTTCGCCGCTCTCATCCTGACAGCAACAATTGGTTATTATGCATTCCTGACGAACTGGTTATCAAATTAATTTGGTACACTCATTTAAGTTACGCACATTACGGAGCACGAAAATGTTTTCTTATACTGAGACAGAACTGTTATTTTACCAACATGGAGAAACGTATACGACGAGGTTTAGCGTCTTGTAAAATTTGCCAGAAAGCTAAATCAGACACCACTTCACATATTCCTCCATTATATCCCATTATACCTGTTAAATTAAGACATATGGCCGCAGTAGATATATTTGGTCCGATTCCGAGAACTAACAGAGGTTTTTGCTACATCTTTGTCGCTGTTGAACTCACTTCAAAATTTGTTACTTTCACTCCGTTACGCAAAGCTACTGCTAAAACTGTTTCGAAAGCATTTGTAAAACATTTTCTATTTCATGTAGGGCATGTAATGAAAGTAATTTCTGACAATGGATCTCAATTTCGTAGTAGCGTATGGACACGCATGTTACGAGCCAGAAACATTTCTCCGATTTATATATCCAAGTACCACGCTTCTTCGAACCCCTGTGAAAGATTAATGAAAGAAATTGGTAAGCTGTGCCGAATATACTGCCACAAAAGACATATTGATTGGGATACACACATACTCTCATTCCAAGATGTAATTAATTCCATTCCAAATGAATCCACTATGCTATCTCCGTCTGTTATACTGAAAAACGTTGAACCACCAAACAAAATTAAAGAATTAGTAAAATTCCCCAAAAGTCGTCGCCTACGACACCACGAAATAATTAACATTGCGCTGAACAACATCAAACGTGCCGCAGAGCGCCGGAGAAAACAGCAAAAACAGGTTTGTACACGCCGCGACTTTCACGTTGGACAGAAGATATTAATACGTACACACTATTTATCCAGTAAATTAAAAGGTAAGTGCAGTAAATTTGAACTTCTATACGCAGGTCCATATCGGATTCGCAGCATCCCTCACCCCAATGTTGTACACGTCGAAACTTTGGGAACCAGAAAATCGAAAGGCAATCACCATATCTCAAACATTAAACCGTTTATTGAGTGAAACCACTGTATGATTCAACACACTATGATGCCATTTACTAATGCAATTATTTCACCTGACTAATTACTGATGATTATCGTATTTTTCTTGGCAAGTGCCCGGCAAGGTAAGGTTAGCAGGTCGCTTTTCTTGTTGTTACACATCAGACCGTGCATATTTTTTCAGAGACACTTACGTATTTTATGACTAATTATGCAATGTTAGCTAATGGCATGTTAATTTCATTACATTTTTTTTTTCATTAAAGTCTTTAATTCTCGCCTCTATTAACTACACTACATACAAGCTGAACACAACGAACGTCACATTTTGTCTTTTTATGTACGATTGTATTCCAGTTTTGTTTATATGCACTGTGAAATAGTTAAATAGTTAAGATATAACACACACCAGTTGACTTTGACATTTTTTTTTTTTTTTTTTTTTGCCCTATGACATCTCAAGATCGCGACTGTTTTACATTTCTGCTGCTGCATTGTATTATTCTGTGTACATTTTTGCATCTGAACACTGTCAATGTCTTTGACATATTACGTTTTCTGTCATGTTATGCTGTATGGTTAATTATGTCACCATAAACCAGTCATTATCTAGTGGGTATATGATTTAAATGCAGGACATTAATCTTTGTTCATGAATTTCAGAAAGAAATGATGCGTGTAAGAGATAAATTCAATAGAAATGGGAATTTCACCTACGGAATAAACGAAAGAAGGTGCAATAACTTTATGAGGAAGAGTAAATGGATCAGGATTGGCAGGCATTAACAAGAATATACTATACTCATCACAGAATAGCAGTCTTAACTAATTTTTTCTTTCAGAATACAAGGTGATTGATGCAGGCTGTCAGACTGAACTACACATCTTAGTTTTAGTGATGAAATATGCTAGAGATAAGGAATAGTTGTATAATGAGTAATGAAGTGATTTTTTGCAGATGATAATGAATGCTGATGAATAATGATGAAGGATATGGTATTATGTATAATGAAGTTTTTCTTTACAGGTGATGATAATAGTGAAGTTACGATGATATGGATAATGAAGTGATGGATAATGAAGTTTTTTTTTCTTTACAGATGAGGATAATGTTGAAGTTATATTTAGGCTATGTAGTTCTTTAAGTATTTGTTGCAGTTTGTTTTGACAGCAGGTGTTACATTGCATAGTAGGATGACGGAAAGTTTTGGAAAGGACAGCTATGGAACACATTTTTATACACATTTCACTACCTGTTAATTCGAAGTTCACTACTTTTCAGCATAGTGTGCGTTTCTTCTTTCAGGTCAATAATCCATTTTGTATTTTTTTCAGGAGAAATTTTTCATGATACTTGCTAAACCTGTTACTTATTATACCTGTTCTAGTACTTGCATTTTAATTTTTACTCATTTGTGTTTATCATTTATGAATGTGATCACATATACTGCCTTGTGACATAACCTTGCTACAGCTGACTCATGACGAATGACGTTACCTATCCTCATTTGCAGCAACAGGTCAAAAGCAAATATTGTTATGCCTCAGCAATTAATTATCGATCCCAACGCAATGCATTGCTAAAAAAAAAAAAAAAGTGTATTACCAGTCCCAAGTAGTGATACCAGTTTGAGAAAATTCTGAATAATACTGATTAGCTCTGAATAGTATGTCACTTGAGTCATGACCTCTTAATGAGACAAAAAGTATATATATTTAATAATGCTTTGTCACTAGCTAATAACTGCCACTGTTTATTGTAATGAGACTACTTGTAATGCCCGTGATTATTAATGGTTTGATTGTAATTAGCTGATTTTTAATAATGACTTCGTAATGATATGAATACTACTGAATGATGAACTATGTTTTTATTCTATTCAATACTTGCTGGCCACTGAGTGCCAATAATTTGTATCACTCAACGTATGGTGTTAATGCTAGGCCAATAATTGACTCTCCTTTTGAACTAAGACTTCTGATGAACACTATTCTGTCATACTAAATATACTTTGTAACTGGCCAAGGACTGCCACTGCTTATTGTAATACGATTACCCATGATGCCAGCTAATGATTCTTACTAGATTGGAATGACTCATAATTAATTAACTATGCTATTGTTTCATAATGCTTTGTAATTAGGAAAAGGCTAATGATTAATACTATTGAAATGACAAATGATGCTATGCTTTGTAATTAGAAGGCTAATGAATCTTAATTAGTGTGTAATAATGCTTTGTAATCAGGAGGAGGCTAATGATTGTTACTATATTAGAATGACAAATGATTAATTAACTGTAATTAGGAAAAAGCTAAGGATTATTACTATTGAAATGACAAATGATTAATTAACGATGCCATACTTTGTTATTGGAAAGGAATGTGACTGTTTAATAATGCTTTGTAATTACGAGAAGGCTAATGATTCTTACTATATTAGAATGACAAATGATTAATTAACTGTAATTAGGAAAAGGCTAATGATTATTATTGGAATGACAAATGATTAATTCTATTGGAATGACAAATGATTAATTAACTATGCTGTACTTTGTAACTAGGAAAAGAAGGCTACTGATTCTATGTAAAACAATTCATGAACATTTTTCTGTAATACTACATACTTGGTACAGAAATGTTCAATAACTGGGCTATTGTAGTGGGACGAAATTAAACGTCACCCATCCACCAAGTCAGCCCAGTTTGCAGGTGACTATAAGTTTAATTTAGTTTTTGTTTATGTGTTTTCTTATTATTTGTAATAAATGTGAATTATCTAAAAGTTTTGTATTTTATTTATGTGTTTCATGTACGGAGAGATCGGCGCAACGAACGGGGACAGCATCTTCGTTGCCGCGACCAGAGAGGAAATTGCTGGCCGCTATACGTCGCGGGTCGACAGCCAAGGAGCAACAGAAGATCCTGGAACCGAGTTGTTGCGTCGTGTTTCTAAAAAAAATTAAAAATGAATTTTTATACTCTTTTTGTACAACAATGACGTCATAATGATCTTAACCTTATTGAAAAGTTAGTCACTGTCTGTCAACGCTCAAGTTCACATCTGTATGTGTAGAAAGCTAATAAAATAGTGTATGCTACTAAAGTTTAAACACGTGTCTTGAAGATTTATTTATGAAGAGTTATGTGAACAGATTAATAATATATTTGACAAGATTATTGATTCAGACAGCGTTGGCCGAAACTTTGAGTCTAAAAAAAAGTTTATTTAATGTGTGATTCTGATATCGATTAGATCAAGATAACGTGTGTCGATATAATTTTCTGAGGAGAAACAAACGAAATTTAAATTGGGAAAAAGTTACAAAAACCAATTGGCCCAAGTGATGTAATTTTCTGCACACGACTCAACTGATGTTTTACAGTTTCGTTCAAGAACCATTCTATGACAATTTAAAAAGAATATGAATCATTTTTGAAAGTGGGTTGTAACTGACGTAGGTGACGAAGTCTGCACATGGTCATATATCAACGAAAAAATAAATAAGTCGTTACACCGCACCGTGGCGACCTTAGAAACAGGACTTGTGTGCAACTAAGGCACACAGGTACGAAACGAAACATCAAGAGTCCTTCGGAAGTTAATGCGAGTTTTCGTGGAGCCTTCACCAGCCAGCGGCGACTTCGCGGGTGTGGGCATCTGACGGAGCGCAGCCAAGCAGTACGGTCACGCAGTGGTTCCACGAGAAGTCGCATCTGTTGGGCAGCAGCTGAACGCTGCAAACCCCGACAACCTTTTTTCTCCCTAAACTAATAGGCCCAGTACGTCAGCTGCGGGGCGTTCCTCCGGCTGGTATTAGAGGTGTTGCTGAGGGCTTCGCCTGTCTACGGCGGTGCCGGGCGTGGTTGCAGCCAGCGACGTTTCCGGTGTTCGACTCAGCGTCCTGCCGGTTGCGGAAGCGGGGTCGCAGCATCTCAGCGGCTGCATCGACGGCTGTTACATCTGCAGCCCATAGCAGCACACTGATCATCGAGAACTAGAAATTACAATATTAGTGTCCGGTGAGTTTGTTTCAAGTTGGAAGTGGAGTGTTGTACATAGGGAGTGTGCTTTTATAGGATTGTTGATTGCAAATCTGCGTGTGTAAATAGTTAATATTTTACAATAATGTCGGGAAGTGAAATGTCAGACGAAGAGCAATCTATGTCCGATAGGAGCATGAGAGCCCTTTTTAGGGCGATCGCTAAATTAAAACAGTCTAACGAGGAATCTACTGCTAGATTAAAAGAGGAACTAAAACAGGAAAGTTAAGTCCCATAGTGCTCAGAGCCATTTAAAACAGGAATTAAAACAGTCTAACGAGGAATCTACTGCTAGATTAAAAGAGGAATTAAAACAGTCTAACGAAGAATCTATGGCTAGATTAAAACAGTCTAATGAGGAATCTACTGTTAGATTAAAAGAGGAACTAAAACAGGAATTAAAACAGTCTAACGAAGAATCTACTGCTAGATTAAAACAGTCTAACGAAGAATCTATGGCTAGATTAAAACAGTCTAATGAGGAATCTACTGCTAGATTGAAACAGGAACTAAAACAGGAATTAAAACAGTCTAACGAGGAATCTACTGCTAGACTTAAAGGGGAGCTAACAAAATCAACAGACAGGTTGCAGGAATATCTTAATGAAACCAGTCGAGAATTAAGTGATAAAATAGAGTCTTCTAAAGTTGAAATGCAAGAAAAATTAGTAGGACTTAGTAATAAGATTGCCGATAATTGTAAAAGGTTAGAAGAACATATCCAGGAATCGCGCGAGGAAAAAGCTCGCATGCGAAACGATATCACTGACTTAACCGAGAGACTAGATAGTGTCAATATCTTAGTTGTAAATGAAATACAGAAAAATAACGATATGTTACGAGATGAATTTTCTATGCAAACAGAAACTGTTCGCAGAGAATTATTGAAATCTATTAAAGAGGTCTCTACCAAACCTGTAGAGATTTCTTCAATAGATAATGTAGTATTAGAAACATTAACTCATCAAGTAGAAAAGGACCATACCGAAATCGAAAACATGAAATTTTTAATTACTGAGATATGCAGTAATCTTGAGACTGCCAAAGATAATAATATTGACGAAGGTACAGAGCGTTCACATCGTGAACACAGTGAAGAATCGATATTAGCTAATCGCGTATCCAATACAGAAATGCGGATACAGGAAATTACTAAACGGTTATCGGAATTAGACAATAACGAGAACATTTCAGGTAGCAGAGGTAATAACATAATCAGAGACAACAGTCGCATCGAATTTGCTAGCTCGGACGACAACAATATGAATAAAGCAATCACGGCAAGCCAATCCGATGCAACTCCGTCTCTGCAAGCTAAACAAAATCCGACTATTTCTCTCGCAGAATGTCTGGATGACATAACAACAAATTCAAATGTAGCAAGTCGATTTCCTGTATTCAAACCAGGAGGCGAACTGCACCCTATAATCTTTATAAAAGCTTTTGAAACATCATTATCTCCTAAATGGAGTAATGAAAAACGCATTCAATTTGTAATAGGACATTTAGAAGCAGAAGCTGCGGAATGGGCAGTACTGCATAGAACTAAATTCAGGGATTGGGATGATTTTGTTAAGCAGTTTAAACAAAATTATTGGTCAAGACGAAAACAACAACACTTAACTTTAGAGTTGTTAGCCCCTCCTCCATATTCTAAACGGTGGAGAGGTTATAGGAATTATTTTGAATGGGATTTAAACCGTGCTCAGTTAACTGAAGAACCAATTATTGACAGTCATCTAATACGAGTCCTAAGTAGTAGGTTACCGTATTACATAAAGGAAAGAAAAATGTTATTCTACGATTTATACAAAACCTTAATAATGGGGACGAAACAGTTAACACCCGGGGTGTGTGGTTATATTTTAACGACTTGTTGTATTGGAAAGCACAGAGGGAACACCAGAGATGGAAAATCTGCATTCCGAAAACTGTTGCGGACGAGTTAATTACTTATATTCATGAAGGTTACGGGCATTTCGGAATTCATAAATGTATTAAACATCTAATGAAGTATTATTATTTCAAAAATATGTCCCGTATTGTGAGAAGTATTATTAGGGCTTGTGAAACCTGTCAAAAGGTTAAAGTTAATAACAAATCCAAGCGTTATAAATTATATGCTGTAATTCCTCGAGGTTTGTGGGATCTACTATCATTGGATTTTTTCGGCCCTCTGCCTCGTAGTTGAGGAGGATTAACATATGTGTTTGTTGTAATGGAATGTTGGTCCAAACATGTGAAACTGTATATTTTGAAACGAGCGAATACAGCAAGCGTTATACGCTGCCTCACCCGAAATTACTTTGTTAACTGGGGCATTCCTAAACGACTTATGTCTGACAACGGTAGTGCCTTTATTAGTCAAAGATTTCAAGATATGATAAGACAATATGGAATCAAACATATCTTAATTTCGAAATATCACCCTCAAAGTAATTTAGTAGAAAGAGTCATGAAAGAATTAGGACGATTATGTAGAACTTATTGTGCACATAAACATACTCAGTGGGCCAAACTAATGCCTGAATTCGAAAAGATATTAAATGAATTGCCTCACCTAACGACGGGATTATCACCTATAGAAATTTTAGGCAAACGAATTATAGGTGAGCCTTTACTAGCTGCTTTACCTTGGCCACCAGTAAATGAGATACAACAATGCATTCCAGACGAAAAAGTTTGCGAACAGATTGTAAAAAATGCCGAACGGAGAATTAAAAGTTATAATCAACAGGCTATAGAACCCTCATTTCAGGTAGGAGATCTTGTGTTAGTACGATCTCATCCTAAAAGTTCTAAGATCGATAAGGAATGTAGAAAATTCTTCTTTATCTTTGAAGGTCCATATGTTGTACATAAGATTGTACATCCCAAAGCATTACTTCTTATGGAACCTTCATCAGGTGTAATTAAAGGATTATATAGTGTTGATCAAATGAAACTCTTCATTCCTAAATAAGTTAATATTTAGTATATGTTACACACGGAAGAGCGTTCATAGTTTATTCATGTGAAGTTTTTCGTGATAGTTACGTGTTATTTTAAATAAATGACAGAAAGCTTAAACATGTGTTCTACAATAATCTACTGGTACTTCAAAAAGAGAAAGATAACCAAAAGGGGGATTTATATGGAGGAAATTTTGCTCTTAGGTCAAAAGGAATTTTGCATATTTCAAATTTACTCGGATAGTAGGAACCAAAGGGGATGGTTAATAGTTTTAGGGACCATGGGCGTCCAGAGCTATATGGCTCACGAGAACATAGCAGAGTGCCTTTAATAGAGGTTTGCAATAGTGTTAATATAGAACACACCAAACGGGGCTCTCTCGCTTGTTTCTCCTAAATAAATGGCCATTACCCAACAAGGTGTCCGAAGGTAAAGAAAGCCGTGCCGAGATTCTAAAGAAAGTTCTGCTTGATTTCTTCTTGACCTCAGGCATAAATAAGGCATTAGGGAAGAGAATGACGTAAAGTAAATAGTACTATTAGTTATTGTGAGAAACTTATTAGTAATATACATTCTTGAAAAGAATAACTCTAGTAAATAAATGAAACTATAACTAATCTATCACAATTTGAACGCTCTGTCCTAATGTACAACGTTAAAGAACGTACTAAATTAGTATTTATTAGCAACTATTAACTGAAGAGGAGCAATCTCCCTATATTCGGTTACGAATTACCATAAGAGCACAATTAAGAGTAAATGACAAATAGTCACAACGGTATCGTGTTAAAAGGATTAAATCTATCTAATAGCAAGGACTTGAGGTTACGTAAAATGTGAGGAAAATGTATTAACAGTTAAATATTGTATATTGAACAGTTTTAATTCCGGTTAAAACCTGACAAACTGAGCTTGTGGGTGGGGTATGTAGTGGGACGAAATTAAACGTCACCCATCCACCAAGTCAGCCCAGTTTGCAGGTGACTATAAGTTTAATTTAGTTTTTATTTATGTGTTTTCTTATTATTTGTAATAAATGTGAATTATCTAAAAGTTTTGTATTTTTTTTATGTGTTTCATGTACGGAGAGATCGGCGCAACGAACGGGGACAGCATCTTCGTTGCCGCGACCAGAGAGGAAATTGCTGGCCGCTATACGTCGCGGGTCGACAGCCAAGGAGCAACAGAAGATCCTGGAACCGAGTTGTTGCGTCGTGTTTCTAAAAAAAATTAAAAATGAATTTTTATACTCTTTTTGTACAACAATGACGTCATAATGATCTTAACCTTATTGAAAAGTTAGTCACTGTCTGTCAACGCTCAAGTTCACATCTGTATGTGTAGAAAGCTAATAAAATAGTGTATGCTACTAAAGTTTAAACACGTGTCTTGAAGATTTATTTATGAAGAGTTATGTGAACAGATTAATAATATATTTGACAAGATTATTGATTCAGACAGCGTTGGCCGAAACTTTGAGTCTAAAAAAAAGTTTATTTAATGTGTGATTCTGATATCGATTAGATCAAGATAACGTGTGTCGATATAATTTTCTGAGGAGAAACAAACGAAATTTAAATTGGGAAAAAGTTACAAAAACCAATTGGCCCAAGTGATGTAATTTTCTGCACACGACTCAACTGATGTTTTACAGTTTCGTTCAAGAACCATTCTATGACAATTTAAAAAGAATATGAATCATTTTTGAAAGTGGGTTGTAACTGACGTAGGTGACGAAGTCTGCACATGGTCATACATATATCAAACGAAAAACCTAAATAATACGTCGTTACACCGCACTATGAATGCCACAAACTGCTAATTAAGTCTGTAATTGTCAATATTATGTGACTTGATGTCCTTCACCTCATAAGCTGACTACCCTGAATTACTGCAATGTCCATTTGTCCTGTTTATCCTAGTGATCATGGAGCACTATATTTGGTTTTGCACTAATTCTACGTTGGTGTGCCTTGTAAGAGCGTGGTGTTGACACGACATGCTGTCCACCACCGTGAGCGATGAAGACATTATTATGGTCCCACTGTTTGGTGTACGTAATGTACTGCCAAAATGAAAACATGGAACATTACTACGACAGTTCAGTGTCTTGGCTACACTGATAAATTCTGATGGGAAACGAACTTCAAGTTGTGTCACTTGGTGTTGTACTTCTGTGGAAAGATATGGACTTTCAGAACAGCTGTGTGCAATCTAAAGTGCTACAACCATGATGCAATCCTTCCCTTTCCTATCCTAATTCTTGTCACATAATGAAAATCATTTTTTGGTAACATCATTTCTGTTCGTAGGTTATACATTTTTTTTTTCCGCTTCGCTGAACTCCAGTGCGAGTACACTTATGGCACCGGTCGACATGATGTTTTGCCATTATGTTTATTTGTTGTAAAAATGCTAAAGACATTTTTTCAGTGCATGTGCACTTTGGACATGATTTTTTGCCATTATGTTTATTTATTGCCAAAATGCTAAAGACATTTTTCGATTTGTTCTCAAGTATATACATATACATTGTTATTTTAATGATATGTTCTGAACTACAGTACATGTGCACTTATGTTAGGCGTTAATATGTTTCCTACTGAACTTCAGTGCCTGTGCACTTTTCTCATTTTTCAATACGATTTGTACTATTCTGTATATTCAATACTTCAATGCGTATGCACTTATGTCATTTGTTACTAATTGTATATACATTTCATCATTTGCTGATATGTTCTCAACTGCAGTGCATGTGCACTCATGTCACTTTTCAACATAATATTTTTTGCCAGTCTGTTCATTTGTTCTGAATATGCTAAAGAATTTTTTCAGTTCCTGTGCACTTTGTTATCTGTCAAATAATTTGTATATACTTTTTTCTGATTTGTTACTATGTTTTGTACTCACATTTTGTCTTTGTCTTATATATTTTGTACTTAGTGCGTGTGCGCAACATCTAATTCATGTACTACATCTAAATATTCTGTAAATTGTAGAAGTTTATTAATTAGAAAAAAAATTTGCCGCGATTGGCAAGTCCAAATGACTCACCATCGCTGCCAAATTTTTGCCCCCCCAGTGGAGGGTTATGAAACACGTATGTAACGCAGCAGCGATGGCGAGGCATTGCAGCGTCTCTGACCAGAGAGCCTGCGCTTGACCGCGCGAGTGTTGCGAGCGGTTCTCAGTCTGTAGCTCGATTTAGTTACGAGCAGTTCGCTACTAGTCGTCATGTAGTGCAGCACGCTAATAGTCGTCATGCAGAGCGGTCGGTCAGTAGTAGCAGCCCAGTGCGGTTGTGTGATGTAGGCGGTCGGCAACACTGGTCAAGATGCTGAATGAGGTATACTGTTAATTAATATAATCATTAGATAATGTAAAAATTTATTTATTGTAATTATTCTCCAACAAGTGCCCCAATAATAATTTTTATTTCAAAAGCATTTTTTTAAAATTTTATTTTTTATTGAACTAAAGATTTCGTTGCACTTCCCATTTCACTCCACTTTTTTTAAAGAAAAATTTCAGTAAAATCACAAAAAAAAGGAATATTATTATTTGCAATGCAGTTCCTCCAAGCCGTGCGCACGAAAAAGAGCAGAAATTTGACATCCAGTTATTCTGAGGTAAGACTTTAATTCTGATTGTTTTACACAGGGCCAAAGACCGATATTTCGGTTTAATTGAATTTTCTTATCACTGAATTGACCTTAATTTTTTTTTTGGTGAAGAATTTATATTTGAGTCAGATTGCGAATTTCACATTTTTGTTGCCATTGTCAGTACATTTCATTGTGGGCAGGTTACGCTTAGCGCAATGTCCATTAGCAGTTCTAAATAATTTTGTCATTTCTTATAAAATTATTGTGGGGAGGTTACACTCGGCTCCCATTTGTATTAAGTATTGTCTTTTCCCTTTAAAATTACGGTGGGGAGGTTACACCGTAAGAAAGGAAAGCGCACAATATTGACTCAAAAAGGGCGAATATGTAAAGAATGTACTGGTCACAAAAGCCATATCGAATTACGAAATAATGGCTCGTACTGAACATCTTAGACGGCCGAAGTGGCCGAGCGGTTGTAGGCGCTTCAGTCTTGAACCGCGCTGCTGCTACGGTCGCAAGTTCGAATCCTGCCTCGGGCATGGATGTGTGAGATGTCCTTAGGTTAGTTAGGTTCTATGTTCTACGGGGCTTATGGCCTCAGACGTTAAGTTCTATAGTGCTCAGAGCCATTAGAACCATTTGAAAATCTTAAACACGGCTCCGAAACAGCAACTTTATCATTCTTAAGAGATTGAAAAATCAGCAAACCAGTTGCAAATAAAGGTTTATTATCCCTTGACCATGGATTCAAAATTTGTAAACACTTCAGAAGCACAATAGTTTGGATGAAGCCATGCGGCTCTTGTCGTAAACGAAATTGATGAAACAAGAGTTGTTTCAAGCCATGGCTTTAGATAGCATCAGACCTCATATACCGTACTAATGAGTAGTCTTTCTGAAGTACGATATATGTGATCTGGCGCTATCTAAAGCCGTGACTTGCAGTAACTGTTGTTTCATCAGTTTCGTTTATGACAAGAGCCGCTCGGCTTCGTCTAACCTGTTGCGGCATCATGTGATGTAATGAGGCCAATGCTTGTAAAGAAGATATTTTCACAAATATCTAAACCATGGTCAAGTGATAATAAATCTTTATTTCTAACTGGTTGACTGGTTTTTCAATCTCTTCAGGCTTGTACTGATAGAAAATGGCAAGAAATCTGGGACAGGGCAGGAAAAGGGAACGGAACTTACCCATTCCTACGTAACATAAAAGAAAGATCAAGAATGTCATACTTCCTTCCGTCGAAGGGAGATGTATACAAACTGTCTAAACATGGAAGTTGGACAATCTACCGCAGACATTTGTGAATGTGGAGTAATCAGCATCCGGATCACATCGTCTGGGAATGTGCCATTAGAGAAGATATTACAAACCAGGACAGCAATATCTTTGGTAATCAACAGTCTTTGACATAATAAGGAATGACGAACTACGGCATAAATTGAACCATCTGACAGCTAAAAGTCAGCTTATGAACTGCAAGAATACCTGGATAAGAGGCAAGAATGAAGAGGCTATACGTCTTGACAAAGAGACGCACCGCGGCAGAATATCCATCTGCAACACCCTTTCGGATGCAGTGAGGAGACGAGCCTCAGGAAAGACCAGTAAGTATTTCCCCGGACAGCCATCTCCCAATCTCTACACCACACTGGGTGGCACAGGAAGACACCCACTGTAAATAACGAGTTGTACGTCAGCGCACCAGGACTCACTATCCAGAAAAATGAGAAAATTAGTTTTGTTCTGATACGAAGTGTGGGAGTGTAGCGTAGCGTAGTGTAGTAGTGTAGCGCTGTGCCGTTTGATGTTGTATACTAGTGTAGTTCAGGATTGTGAAGTACGCACTTTGTGATCCAGCGATGCAACATAATGTAGCAGATTAGTAGCATCTGTCTTCAAGACTTCAGAATAACATATATCTGTGCCCCAGACGGCCAAATGTAGTAGGTAGACTCTTGTTCTTTTTTATGTTTTGTCTTTTGCGTAAATTATGTTAAAATGTTATGTGCTGCGTTTGTGCCAATTTATGTGCAACATTTGGGCTGTTCTTGTTTCTAGATAACTGACTGAGGGAAAATAGCAAGTAAACAAACGTGTGCAAAAGACGTAAATGTCTTCTGTCACATAACACCTAAGTGATTCATTAAGTCAGTCAAGATGTGATGGAGGGCCCGAGTGATAATGAAACGAGAAGCGTACGTGTTTAGCCACGTCTGCAAAACTGATGTCATTATACAGCATACTGGTCCGCTAGATGTGGAGAAGGGGATCACACATGACTACCGAGAATGTTGAAATAATCTAAATAAGTGGGCCAGTCAAGGTACGCAAAACACTTGCATATATCACAAACCACCTCCCCGTCCACCTACTGCGAGTTAAACACAAATTACGCCTTCCGACTGTTCCGCGCCTAGCAACCTTTGAACAGAGGCAAAATCGAGAGTCGTCGGGCCATACTACAAACCCTTAGTCAGCTACTGTCCAGTTTCTGTATTGTTTACCGGTACAGCTTTATGTGCCACAGTGAGAAACAGTTTTTTGCTAAATACCGGACTCCAAATTTCCATTCAGTGCAATTCTGTTTGGTAACTGATTGAGTTGGTCCTGCATTCATTCTATACGCAATAGTATCAGACAGTGGAACACAGTTTAGATGAAACCCATTTAGTGATTTCTGCTATCGAAACGACATTCGGTGTGTCAGCTTGGTTGTATTTCATTGACACAACAGAAAACTAAGGAGAGAAGGATTACCCACACATGTAAACATCAAACGACAAAGGCAATTGGAGAGGTTCTAGATACACAACACTAGCATGGTTTCTTAGCATTTCAGATCCTTACCCGTCAATGGGAAGAGCCTTGCGTACATCCTGTAGGGGTATAGGCACAGGCGGCGAATGCTGCTCGTCTACTTGTAACCAGAAAGAGAACGTCTCGAGCATTAATTTCAATGCTCTGCTAACCTGAAACCCATTCTTTATATAGGCAACTTGTGGATACCAGTTATAGTGGCGACCTCTCACGGTCTCCTCATGTGCGAGGTCACACCAAGAAGAGATTGCCGTGACCACACCAAATCCGACATCACCTATGATGCTCATCGGTGCACTACCAGTCACTCCAATGCAGGACCCAGCAGATTGTGCACACATTGCATTCGCCTGGCCATTTTCTCCAGAGCTAGACGTAGCCAAAATCAGCGAATGGGCTGCGGCTAAGTACTGCCACGCCTCACCAGCTTCCAGAAACGTACTCATAGGGCTCAGACTAATTAACACTGGACATATAATGGTATTCCGGTGCATCTAAACAGATGGAAGCAACACACTACAGCTTTGCCCGCTCTATGGATCACATTCATCAAGACCTCAAGATATAGTATTTTGAAAAGTTGCGAACAGACACTTGTTTGTGCCATTTAGCCTGTGTAGCTGCTAGGTACGATTTTGTTATATTTCCTTGTAGTGTGCTGTTGCATTCACTGAGCGCATTGCGAATTGCTAGTGAGTTGGTATATAACAGTCCAACCAGCAGGTCGTGAGAGGACTATAGGGTTTACCGACGCAGAAAAATCCGATGTGCTCACCGTGTAAAGAGAGTGTAGGAAGAATTCATTTCGTTACTGTACGGTGTATGCGACAAGGTCTCCCAACAGATTAACCGTCTCGGCAATTCTTTATCAACCTCTTCGATCAGCTACGTGAAAGTGGTAGTGTAACACCACGTTAGCTCCCATGGAGTCGCATGAGCAAGTGGCACGAGTCAGGTAAGTGTCCTACGCGTTCTCCATCGACATAGTGAGGCGTGGCACCTTATATCGCTCCTGTCTAGAGTCAGTGTCTCGGGAGAATGACTCATGCGTGCAGAATGACAGATGGTCTGAATCAGGTTCAGTCGAGTACATAGTTCGAATTTTCATCTGGTAGATGACAGTAGTGCATGGAGGCATTCAAGAAACAGGTAAAAACAATGTTTTTGTGAACTGTTCTTTTGATTTCTTGAAGTCTTATTTGTTCATTTATGTTGGTACGGTTTTGTACATGCTTTTAGTAGTGTGAATGATGCGTGAATGTGGTCTAAAGTAAATATGTAGATCATTGTTCAACTGATGAACGTTGTACGACGGCGAATTATGTATTATAATATATTAAGTAAGTTTGTGGTAAAAGGAAAGCTAATTCGAGTGAAAATGAAAATAGTTAATAACGTAAAATATAAACAAGGTATCAGAATTTTACACATTTATTTCGGAAAAAAGTACAGTTTGAAATTGTGTTATTTGTTGATTGGTTAATCACGAAAAACGCGGACTAACGCCGGAGAATAATGGTTTTCTATTGGCCTTAAAGAAAACTGACCAAGCAGTAATGTAAGCATAGTATTCCCCGCGCGTCTTTCCTCCGTGGAGATATAGAATGTTAAAGGAGTCGGAACACAGATTTCAATGGTACGGTAGTGTGTAGTTTGAGCTACGAAGGTAGTTATAATTTGACGGTTTTAGTTGTGCTACATGTTTCAAAAGTGTTTTAAAGTGAAAGCATATTTATTCCCGTGTATTTTTAGACAGTACGGATTTTTTAAGTAATGTTGTGTATGAAAAAAGACAGTAATTCCGCTTGGCATATTGAGCAGATCGGTGACTAAAACGTTGAGCGCATTAGAAACCCAGAGTATGGCGAGCATTTTCATTTAAGAGCAATCCGTGCTTAGTAGCTGTTCAGATTTCGGGAAATGTGTTAACATAAAGTTGCTAACCTCACTGAAAAGGTTTTTACGTGAGTGTGTTAAGATTAGCACGGGTTTGGCAGTGAACGTGTACAGGATTTGGACTGGACATCATGAAAAGAAAGGCATTTTTCGTTGCGACGGAACCTTCTCACAAATTCCAATCAGCAACTTTCTCCTCCGAATGCGAAAATGTTTTTTGACACCGACTTACATAGGCAAGAACGATCACCACGATAAAATAAGGGAAATCAGAGCTCGCACGGAAAGATACTGGTATTCATTCTTTCCACGCACTATACGAGATTGGAATAATAGAGAATTGTGAAGGTGGTTCGATGAACCCTCTGCCAGGCACTTAAATCTGATTTGCAGAGTATCCATGTAGATGTAAATGTAGATGTAGATTATCAAGGTTCATAATATACCAAAGTTTTGCCAGTATTTCAACCTTTCATTCAACATTAAGACCTTTTCCAAATTCTTGGAATAGTTACGTTGTATGCACCGTGGTGCGGGTTGCAGTACGGTAGGTTTCTGCTCGGCTTTCCCGCCGGCGATCTGCTGCAGCGAGTTCAAGGGTAGGTGCAGGTAAAGGACGAAAATGAACCGCGCTGCCGAAGTAGGTTCACATTTCTCTCAATCAAGAGCTGAATGTAAACGATTTTAAGAATCATGTCAACTTCTGTGTGTGGGCATTAAGATATGATACCCCAGACGTATCATGTGTCTTGTTCAGTGATGAAGCCAGATTTACTAACCATGGTCAGCAAACCGCCGAAACATGCACTATTGGCCTGTTGGAATTCCCCGGTTGCTTAGTCAAGTGGAACGTCAGCGACTATAGAGTGTAAACGTGTGGTGTAGGATCATCAGATAGGCCTGTTTTTCGTAGATGGAACACTGAACAATTAGAACTATAGTAACATCCTAACAGACTATCTTCAACGTATGCTACAAGACTGCTGCAGACTAGGACCGACTTGTGGTACCAACATGATGACTGTGCAGGCTATAGTGCCCGATGTACTACATCATGTCTTTACGAACTGCTTCCAAATCGTTGGATTGAACACAGAGGACATGTACCTTGGCCGGCCCTTTCAACGGATTTGACGCCTGTAGACTTTTTTGCGTGGGGAAAAATGAAAGACGCTGTCTGTAGAGACATATAAGCTGCACCCAATGGTACCCAACGACGTATTACTGCAGCCTGCTCGGACACCTCTGCTCAAATGCTAGCACGTTTGCAGCAGTCGTTCCACACCAGACTCGAAGCGTGTATTTCCGCTGTCGGTGGTCATTTTGAACACAACCGCTGATGGTCAATTGTCTCGTTACTGGACAGAATCCACGTAACCAGTGTGTGCACTTGTGTTGTTTTTTAGTGTGTGGTACCACAGGTATTGCACAAGTGTCGGTGCGGGAGCTTTTCAAAATACGATATCTCGTAAACGACTCGCACTAGAATCTGCAACAAACACCACTGACATTCTAATTTACACTACTTTTAGTTTGATTATGTCAATAGGCGTTGTTCCATTTAAAAAAGGTATTTTTGCAAAAAGGTACACTTTCTAAGTGTTATTACGTCTACTTATTGGCTAGCAATATGAGCCTCTGACTAAAAATCCATTGTGTGAAAACCGCACATCAGTGGAACTTTCCAATTATGCAATGTTTGTGGTGCAAGTTTTAAGTGATTTGCCCTTACACGTATATAATATGTTATAACTGTATTGTTACTGGGAGTTGTAAATACTTATGCAGAATTTCAGAGCGAGTGGAGGAGTGGAATTAATTTCAAATAGAGCTGTAAGATTTAACCTGAACAAAGATACCGTAAACTAGGGCTACTTAAGCCACTAGTGGACCGGTTCTGGCTCGTCTGTCACAGTGAAAAATTATTGTTTCGTCCACTCGTCAGCGTTTGACTATACAGGGCGATTATTATTAAACTTTTAAAACCCCCAAAGCGACGTAGATGATGTAGACAGCTAATTCAACGTAATACACGTGGGGCCGCAAATGTCGGGATACATCCCAAAAGTGGATGACAAATGTGAACGTGTGACATCACATCCAAAATACCGAGGGTATTTTCGAGCGTGTAGATAAAGAGATGATGAGACATAAAATACTTGCATTAAAGCAACCGGTGCAAATATCAAACACCTTTTTCAAATGTGATCTGCGGTAAGCGCAGAAATTAAAACAGTTATTGTCCTAGCTGTAACAAAGAAGAATCTGATCATATTTTGTCTTCCTTTCCTTTTGTCCCTTCCATTTTTGTTTCTAAACGCTTTTTAGTAAAAAAAAATACATCATCTACTGATAACGATGAAGCTCGGAAGCTGATAGTCATTACTTATGACAAAATGCGGTACGTTTCTGCTGTGCTGAATTTGGCGTTACAACAAACACCGCGAGGCTGGCAAATAAGTAAACCATTGTAAACACATAATTGCTGGTGGACTCGAGTGTCAATATATGTAAATTATAGCTCTGAACTTTGTTTACATTCTTATTACTTAGAAACTGTTATCATCACTGATCTTGTTCACATCTACAATGTTTTGAGTTTTCATTAAACGTGTAAACACATCATTTCTTGTCTTTTATGGATCTTCTACCATAAACCATAATTGATTCACTCGAAGAAAAAAGTACTGCCTGCCTGATGCAAGACTCGAACTTTGAGTCCCTTGTGATAAAGTGGAGCACTTAGGCTGGGAGTAACACCGACGAGAGTACTTGGGTTGGGATGATCAGGTGCAGTAGACCGATAGCCTCATCCGCTGACCATGCGATGATGTATATCATTTGGTGACGTCACATGTCCAACATTTGTCATCCACTTCTGCAGTGTTTCCCGACATCTACGGCCCAATGTGTCTCATATTACATTATCTGTTTCGGCATCATCTACGTCGCCTCCATAATTAACATCAAAATATACTTATTGTTGGTGTTGTGTACATAGTTCTGCGTAGTCCGTCTCCACACTACGAGATGGCGCTGCCATAGAGACAGACCAAATTCTGCTTCCACCGATCCACGTATTAATATTGCTGCTGACGTAGAACCTTTTCTCCTCGCGGATCACACTCGCGCAGTGATACATGAACGCGCGAAGTATTATAACGAGTGTACAGACCTCTGATTAGTCAGTCTGCATTTGTATGCACCAGTCTGTACCAGTCTGCATTAGTCTGTACGAGTTCTACATTTGTCTTTACCAGTCTATAGTCAAGTTTCAGTCTGTGCCTAATAAGATTACCATATTCCTGTACATAGCCATGAAGATAAATGTATAGACAGTTTTGTCAAGTGTCAGAGATATGTGTGAGAATAAGATTAACGTACCAATACCAAAGGAACTTCAGATTGTCAATTGTAAATAGCATCCAGAACCAAGTTAAGTAATTTTATGCTTGTTATTATTTTAATAAATGTTTGTGAAAAATAATCAAGTTCTGATTAAAGTTGGTCACTGTCAATCTGCTACTCTAAGCGTGCAAGTGGCATTTCTATCGTCTGACCTAACGGCAGAAGATAAACACGCCACGATAAGACCACGAGACATATTGCTGACACTCGCCTACTTCGTTAGAGCGACAAGTCAAATAATCTGATGGTGTGTGTACTGAAGGTCTTACAGTCCGCACACCACAATTGGGAAGTGATTTTTTTAAAATTTCATATCTTTTACAACTTTATCCATAATCAGTTTAATGTTATTAAAAAAACCATATGAACCCATTGATTTAGAAACTAGTCAACGTTAAATGTGAAAATGGGCCGCTTGAGCACATCGTTTTTCTCATGTGGTTTGGGTACAGGTGATCGTGAATCACATTTCGAACGTTTAAATGGGATATTACGGTGGGCTAAAGAGCCCTCTAAAATACATTCATTTGCAAAACTAATCTGCTGTTTGTAAAAATGTAGTTTATTCAAGGGTTTTCGAGAAGTTACCAAATAAACGACGAGGATGGTCTAATGGAATGCTTGAAGACCGCCAACAAGGTTTGGAAATGGACGATATTGAAGGATACTTAGCTCTAAAAATGGGAAGACACTGTTGTGACAATAAAATTACTAAAAGTGTTCTAGGAAGACCTTACAGTTACTTTGAAGCGTAGTATATCAGCTCCGACGATTCATGTTTTGTGTCAGTGTGTATTTGTCAAGAAAAGATCGCACCTTGTAAATAGGATTCAAAATTATTCGTTTGTCACAGCTTTAAATTTTTTTATTGTATTAAACTCTGTTCAGTACAAAAAGTCTCTTCCAGAACACAAAAAACTGTGCTCCACTTTGCGTGTCACGAAATAAATGTAGTTAACAAATCGTTTAAATCGAGTTTATCGGTAATGTCGCAGTAAATATCAAAATAACAGTGTGACTGAGTCTATCTGGCAACATTGTTGTTCTTAAACACAACTTGATGGACGTAAAAAAGAAAAATTTGATTCATTAGAACATGCTAATCCAGGAATTGTAATAAACTGGCGAAAATGTGCATAAACTCTAGAATTGGTACGCTTGTCCGTTGATATTTTTTTAAGTACCCCACAGCTTCCCTCAAGTTATTTTCCCAATAATTTAGTCTCTTCAAGATTTCGAGACGCTGTCGTTCATCTGTCTCACTTCAACAAAATCATTATTGTGACGTTTTGTAATTTTATCGATTCTCATATGATGTTGAAGCGTCAATTTTTCCAACAATTTAAAACTCTTTTGCAGAATTCAATTCTTGAGTGACGCAATAAACATATCGAAACTTCAAAACAAGTTCATCTGAAAAATTCTTGAGGCGTTTTGAATTTGATGTATTCTTTTTGTATTCTTTATTACATTGATTGAGACGTTTTGTAGTTTTGTGCCGACATAGTAATTTTGCTTCGTCAAGATCAAGATCAGAAATGGCTTGATCTCATTTTTGCAAAATTCCTCAAATTTAAAATCTAGAGAAGTTCTTTAAACTCAGGAAATGCTCCTGTTTATTTATAAGATTCTATAACAAATAGATCATATTTCTGTCATTCTGTGCTTGAAAATTCTGCTAAGTGAAGAACTTCAGTAGTATCGTTAAAACAGTGCTCTAACCTTTTCAGATTACCTTAGAAAGTTGACGCTTTGTCATTCTGTATGCTCTACCAATTCGCTTTAAAACAACAATCACAATTCAATAATATGTTTAATCGTAATATATACCTTGTTCTGCAGAAAGTAAATTTTTTCTTATTAGGTCCTACTAATCTCTGGCATGGAGGACATTCATTTTAAATTGAATGCTTCAGCCAACAGTTTATGTACCAGACCTACTGGTTGCCGCCCAAATATAAGCGTTCCCATTGTCTCGCTCCTCTCTTCTGCTGCTGGTAGTCTCCTCCCTGGAGATGGCACTTTCCAGTTTGGTGTTAATTACTGGCGTGACTTGTTATTATAATTTTCATCTCACGTTACGAAAAGTTTACACGTCAACGTAAGATCTAGTGAGTGGTGGAACTCTCCTGAATCCAACAGTCAGGTTTCATTGAAGTCAGCCCGTCGGCTAGTGGTAAGCCAACGAACTGTCCATAAGCGGACTGAATGCAGATCTTATAATGGGCAATGCAAATGACTAATTTGGTCCTGTTGCCACGATATTATATAGCCTTAATATACGTAAAAGTACTTCTCAAACTTATGTCAAAATTGTTTTATATGGTTGGAACTTAAATAGTGGCAACTATTTATTCACAACCGATACAAAAGAGTTACATGTTTGCACCCGTTACTGTCCTTCAAAGTAGTCACCTGCGCTGTGTAAAATCCGTTGCCAGCGAAGTAGAAGGCGTTGTATACCGTTAGCAGAGCCTATTCTGTTGATGGTGCGAAAGAAGCGGTCTACTGCCAGTCGAATCTCTCGAATAGTTCTGAAGCGAATGCCACGAAGTGCATCCTTCATTTTCAGAATCAAATCAAAGTCACAGAGAGTTAAGTCCGGCGAGTATGGTGGATGGTACAGTACTTCCCAGTCCCATCGAGCGAACAGAACAGCCACAGCTCACGCTGCTTGCCCCCCCGCATTGTCCTGCAAAATGATGGGTGGGTTGCGCAGAAAGTGTCGCCGCTTCTTTCTCAAAGGTAGTCGCAGGTGTTACTCGAAAAACGAACAGTAATACTATGCAATGACTGTCTGCCGTGGAGGAACGTAATGCTTTAGGATAACACCATCACAGTCGTACACGAGAATCACGATAACTTCTGACCGCTCCATTCGCACCATCAACAGAAAAGGCTCTGCTAACGGTATACTATACCTGTTGCCACATCGCTGGCAATGGGTTTTACTCAGCGCTGGTGACTACTTTGAAGGACAGAACATGTGCCGATATATATAACTCTTTTGTATCGGCCGTGAATAAATAGTTGCCACTATTTAAGTTCCAACCCTCGTGTATGTATCAAAAAACGTTTTGTATCATCATGGTTCCCAGTACTCCTGAAGACAGACGTTGACTGTGGATATTGTATCATGGTCACCCTCTCTTTGACTGTTCAGAGATGTCGCAAAACCCGCCCAAAGATGTAAACAACCATGTATGAGCAGCGCCTATTAGACAGAGTGTGTCAGATAGCCGATGAGTTCGAGGAAGGAGGTACACGGCTCGAAGTGTCTGTAGTTCGACCATGCCTAGACGGTCAATACTGCGGTCCGCTCCCATCCGCATTGTTACTTTGTGCCAGGAAGGGCTCTCAACAAATGAAGTGTTCAAATGGTTCAAATGGCTCTGAGCACTATGGGACTTAACAAATGGTTCAAATGGCTCTGAGCACTATGGGACTTAACAAGTGAGGTCATGAGTCCCCTAGAACATAGAACTACTTAAACCTAACTAACCTAAGGACATATCACACATCCATGCCCGAGGCAGGATTCGAACCTGCGACTGTAGCAGTCGCGTGGTTCCTTGCGTGTGGTAAATGCAGAAGTGTGAACTATGGCGAAGTTGTTACCAAATGTATCCAAAGACAACGTTTTCTATTATTCTTTTGTTGGCTGTGCAAGGACAAACAGCGATAGACAGACATCGATGGGCGGGGAATGTGTATGGGCAGCATGACTGTCGAAAATCAATGTTGTGGAATGGTGAGACAATGTGGTGGTTGCGATTCACGCTAACTCTTCTCGAAACCACTCGAGTACTGTCATATTCTCCTGATCTCTGCTCATGTGATTATCACGTATTCTGTCCCATGAAAAAGACCTTGAAGAGTCAACGATTCCTTAAGGGCGAGGATGTGCAACAGGCAATTAGGGACTTCTTGAAGCAAAAGGACACGGTGTTTCACCAAACGGATACCTTCAGCCAGGTGTGTCGATGACTGTCTCAATGCTCAAGGCGATTTTGCCTGGTTGCGATACCGATTCTGGGCTGGTACGACTTTCAGATGTAAACTTTTTGATCGCCCGTTGTATAAACCACTCTCCTAGTCCAACTGAAAAGTCATACCAATTGAAGTTGCCTTTTTTTTTTTTTTTTAAACCACACTGAACTCCGAGTATGTGAAGCTAGCCGAAGTACCAGATGAGAGAACGAGGGAAGAGACCTAATTGCAAGTGTTGTGCTGTTACGCCAGCAGTTAGCTATGGTGAGAGGCTTCATGGCCCCGGCGACCACTAATGTAATTGCCGGCTTGTAGCCTGCGCTCGGTTCGCCATCTTTGTGTCGCTGGCTGGGCGGCAGAGGGGGCGGGGGGACAAAACGCGGCATTACGCGTGGCTTACCGCAAAGGCTGCGACGTGGGCGCCCCTGCCGTCGCCGGCGCGAAACAATGGCCCGCGGGCCGGACCTCATTAGCGACTGCAGCCCTGCAAGGGCTCCGCTATTCAGACAGCAGCCGGCTGTTATTCATTCAAAAGCACGCACGTATCTGCCGCTACTGCTGCTACTGCACTTCCACAGAACGCCTGCAACATGCTGTTGTTGTATTTTTAAGGAGACTCTTCTCTTACTGACAACGTATGATTTAAAGCTCTAAATCATGAGAACAGGATTATCCCTCTCCATTGTGATCCAACAATACAGCTTCAACACACATTTATCCAGTTATTATCATACCGATTCGTATGTCACCTAATCCTGAACCAGTGATTTCTGTTCAATATTCTTCATTTTCATTGTTACTGCTACTCAATATGATGCTTTGAGATAACACTAACCTCTACAACCTCATCATAGTAATTGTGACACCGAAACGTCGCCATTGTGAAACATAGAACCAGCAAGCACGGGCAAAAAGGCCATTACGATTCCATTTTATTAAAAAATCACTGCAAATTTCTTGTGCGTTTATGGGTCTTTTTCTTTTTATATTTCATCTTATCAAGTACTATTCTGTACAATGGTACACATAAAATTTTTAACAGTAGAAATAAAAATAGATATTTTTTGCTTAAAGCATATGTTATCCTGTGTTGATACTACCTGTCAGCATAATTCAAATTGTGTCTAAATTTCATTTGCAAACTTTGCTATGCAGTAATTCATTCATAAAACTGCTGTTTCTTGAAGTAAATTTATGACTACATCTTTATTACGGTTAAGTACTATCTCGATTTGTTTCTTCATATAAGCAAACTCCTCCGGATACGGCATTTGCCGCCATCTGTGTAAGTTTCATTCAGAATCAACAATTCTGTGTGCAGGACGTAAATCGCATCTGTAAATGAGAGTATGCTTTCCCACAGAACAATATTTCTTGAAAAGTTTCTATTTCCTGTAACCTACATTTTTGTATGTGTTTTTATTACGTTACCGTTATTGTTGCCGTTGTAGCCTTCAGTCCGAAGAGTGGGTTGGTGCAGCTCTCCATTCTGGGCTTCCCTATCAAGCCTTCTCATTTCCGAGTAACTCTTCAAAATCTGGATACCGTATTCGTCTCTCGCTGCGATTTTTACCCCTTTCCCCCATATGTCCCACGTGCTAAACTGGTGATCCCTTGATGTGCTCTGTCAACCGATCCCTTCATTTGGTCAAGTTGTGCCACAAATTTCTTCCCTTACCCATTTCATTCAGCACCTTCTCATTAATTATGTGATCTGTCCATCTAATCTTTTGTAGCTCCACATTTCAAAAGCTACTGTTTACTTCTTTTCCACACTGTTTATTGTCCATGTGTCACTTCCATGCATAACTACACTCTAGAAAAATATCTTCACAAAAGACTTCCTAACACTTAAATCTATATCCGATGTTAACAAATTTCTCTTCTTCAGAAACACTTTTCCTGCCATGTGCAGCCTACATTTTATATATTCTCTACTTTGACCATCATCAGTTGTTTTGCTGCCCAAACAGCAAAACTCATCTACTACTGACACTGTCTCATTTCCTAATTTAATTTCCACAGTATCACCTGATCTAATTTGACTTCTTTGAAGACGCTGTTCGTTCCTTTCTCTCTCCTCTCTATCAAGTTCTTCGCTGTCTGTAACAGAATTACAGTTACCTCCAAGTTCTTATTTCTTCTCCTAGAACTTTAACTCCTCTCCAAATTTTTCTTGTGATTCGTTCAATGCTTTCTCAATGTACAGATAAATAAAATCTTGGATTGGCTACAAACGTGTCTCACTCCCATCTCAACCGCTGGTTCTTTTTCATGCCCCCTCGACTCTTATAACTGCCGTCTGGCTTATGTAGAAGTTGTAAATATCCTTTCGCTGCCTGTATTTTATCCTCCCTACCTCCAGAATTGCAAAGAGACTATTCTAGTCAACACTGTCACAAGCTGTCTCCAAGTCTACAAAATCTGTTAACATATCTTCTATGAGAAGTCGTAGGGTCAGTGTTGCCTCGTGCGTTCCTACATTTCTCCAGAATCCAACCTGATCAGTCTTGAGGGCGGCTTCTACCAGTTTTTTCAATCTTCTTTAAGGTATTCGTGTTAGCATTTTGCAACCATGCTGTATTAAAAAGATAAGCTGTGAATTATTAAACTGACAGTTCGGTAATTTTCACACCTGTCAGCATCTGCTTTCTTTGGAATGGGAATTATCACATTCTTCTTTAAGTCTGAGAGTAATTCGCTTGTCTCATACATTTTTAGCACCAGATAATGTAGTTTTCTCAAGATTAGCTCCCCCAATGCTAAATGTGTTAGAGTGAATAAAAAATTTGGACCACTTGTTTACTCAAATACTAAAATTGTTTCTAGCTTATAAAGGTTTTCATTGTGCAAGTTTTGACCACTGTTGTTTGTTATACCTTTTACCAAATAAAAATGGTATATTAACCATAAACCGCGAGGGAAAAAATTGCAACACCAAAAAGCCGTTAATGTAGTGTAATGAAATTTCGGGAATAGATTTGTGTAGTTAACATATTGGAATGATTAACACTGCAAGATAATGTTCAAGTAAGCGCGAGTAAATGTTAAGAAATGTGAAATGCTGCTACATTCATAACAGGTGTAACCAGCAGGAAGTTGAATGCGAGCATGGAAACGTACATGCATTGTGTTGTGCAGGTGCCTGATGTCAGTTTTTGAGATGAACTCCCGTGTCTGTTGCACTTGGTCCGTCAATACCTAGACGTTTAATGTTCCTTTTAGATGACACTGGTGGTGTCGTCCGATGATGTTCAATATGTTCTCGATCAGAAACAGATCTGGTGATCGAGAAAGCCATGGCAACATCTCGACATTCTGCACAGCTTGTTGGATTTCAACAGCGGTATATTGGCGAGAACTGTCCTTTTGGAATATGAATTTCCTTTTGCTAATGAATGTCAGCTGAGCAGGTCGAATCACCAAATTGACGTTCAAATATGCAGTCAAGGTTTTATGAGATAACCACGAGAGTGCTTCTCCTGTCACACTTAAACGTACCGCAGACCATAGCTCCAAGTGTAGGTCCAGGTTGGCTGCAGGACCTCAAGACACGCCCATCACTAACACCGTGTCAGAACCAGCTTCCATCAGAAAACTCAGCAAAACTCCACTCTGTCCTCCAGTGAGCTCTCGATTGACACCACTGATGTCACAGACGGTGGAGGTCTGAGGTCAGCGGAATGCACGCTGCAGGACTTCTAGTTCGGAGCCCTCCTTGAAGTGACTACCTTGTATCAATTCGTTGTGTCGCTTTGGTGCCAACTGCTGCTCAAATTGCTGCTGCAGATGCAGTACGATGCGCCAGAGCCAAACGAGAAACCATGGTGGTCTTTTTTCGGTAATGCCGGGTGTGGTCGTCCGGAGCCTCGTCGTCTTGTAACTTTACATAATCGTGACTACAACTACCAGTAATCATGTGCAGTAGCTACATTCCTGTCAAGTCTTTCTGCAGTATCGCAGAAAGAACATCCTCGTTCTAGTACCACTATTACACGCTCTCGTTCAAACTCAGTAGAGTGCTGGTAATGTCGTCTTTGTCACCTCAAAGGCATTTTTGACTAACATGGGTTCGCCACGTCGACTCAAATTAACGCTCACGGCCGTTGCAGGTTTTTTTTTTAAAGCAAACATAATGTGTATCATCACAGTGGCACCACTAGCGTCACTCTTATGCGACTGGAATGGACGTCATCTTTCAGGTGTAGAAACACGTCTATCAAGTTTCTTTATGTCACACATCTCTTCTGTGTGTTGTGGCTTTGTTCCTTCAGTGTATTTTTGAACACCTATATTTCCAAAAAATGGTTGAAATGGCTCTGATCACTATGGGGCTTCACTGCTGAGGTCATCAGTCCCCTAGAACTTAGAACTACTTAAACCTAACTAACACATCCATGCCCTAAGCAGGATCCGAACCTGCGACCGTAGCGGTCGAGCGGTTCCAGACTGTAGCGCCTACAACCGCTCGGCAGTTTCGGCTGGCCACCTATATATTCCAAAAAATTACGTTGCATGTTATAATGACACTTGCTACTTTTAAAGTGATCACACATTGGAATCATAAATCCTAAAATAAATAGATATTATATGATTTATAACTTATCGTAACACGGGAATGTTTTGCCCTTGGTTGGTACTCCATGTAACCTAAAATAGCTTGGTGCTCTTAGTGTTGATCAGTAGGTGTGTTCTAATTGCCTAAATTGCCTGTACATTTGAAGACCACTTATTTTTTACCAGATTGCGACTCCCCTCTGACGAGAGTTCGAGAAAAACCAGCCTTCTCCAATATTTCTGTATATTCGAACTATGTGTCACGCCTGAATGTAAAACATCTTCTAATGTGGATCGACAAATAAGTAGATGGAAAGGCTTATGCCATCTCTGTAACAAGATTCTTATTATATTTTGAAGGTTACAGTAATGTTTGTTCTGAAGTTACAATGTTTTCCACATTGTTTTAGGTGCTAGATAATGACGCTTGATAACGACATAAACGCCGAAAACGGCCGATAGCACAGTTAACAAATAACAAATACAGGCTATGGCCCCACACAAAAGGATAATTGTACTTTTTATGTGCATTTACAATCTTGTGAGATGAAAATGTGACATAAATTCACGCTACGAGTTGGAAAAGTGAACTGACGCTAGCGCGTATACGGAGGTGCTGACAGAAAACTCTCGGTCTTGTTTCCATTTTGTCGTCTAAATGGACGGCATCCCTCATGAACAAGTGCTGCATTTTTGCGCAACTACCGCTGAGCATCGAGGAGTATTTGTGTAACATTTCTGACTCTGGTAGCCATAAAATTCACTCCCAAGTCTCACTTGCTTATAGGAAAGTATAATGTTAACTGTCACGTTAAAAGGGATTGTTATCTATGAGTGGTTGATTACATAAAAGTAATTATTGTGTGTCGGGTGCAGTGTGTCTCGCTAGCTGTGCCAAAGCTAAATGAAATGAAAAGGTCTACTGAGGTGATGACTGTCACAGAACGCTATGTTATAAGTTCTTACCATCGTAGAAGGCAAAAGTCAATGGAGCCGCACCACGAGCTCGTTGAGAGACACTTAAGTTAATGAGAGCTTCGTTACGTCAAACAACGTGTGAAAACCTATTTCAACGCCTTTTGGAGTGGTTGGAGGAGATATAATGTTAAGTCATCGATGTAAACACTAGGCGAACATAAACAGAAATAAGGAAGAGAAAGAAATCGACGTATCACGAAGAAATTAGATTTGTTTGCGGAGTGGGTCCACCTTGAGCAAAACACAATTGTTATTATTCTTTTTTTTCATTTCCTGATCTTGTTTACCTGAAGCTTCAGCAACATCATTGGATTTTGTTTTACCTTGTACAAAACAGGAAAAATACTTTCCACTGCGGGTACACATTTAAACTTGAGTTTTTAAAGACAGTATTTACATATCTGAAAACCAGATAAAATTTTGTATTTGTACACTGTTACAAATGGTTTGAGCTGAATTTTAGGTAATTTAATGCAGTTGTTTTGTTTCTCAGGGTGTCATCTGTAACCTTATAGAATGTAATGCAGAACAGTTATTTACCTCGAAAATTTAGTACTGAGCATGTTATGTTTATGTCTACCATTAACTATTACAGTACTATGTGAAATTTTTTATGTCTACATCTACATCTACATTTATATTCCGCAAGCCACCCAATGGTGTGTGGCGGAGGGCACTTTACGTGCCACTGTCATTACCTCCCTTTCCTGTTCCAGTCGCGTATGGTTCGCGGGAAGAACGACTGCCGGAAAGCCTCCGTGCAAGCTCGAATGTCTCTAATTTTACTATCGTGACCTCTTCGGGAGGTATAAGTAGGGGGAAGTAATATATTCGATACCTCATCCAGAAACGCACCCTCTCGAAACCTCGACAGCAAGCTACACTGCGATGCAGAGCGCCTCTCTTGCAGATTCTGCCACTTGCGTTTGCTAAACATCTCCATAACGCTACACTGTCTTTGTGTAGCATGTATGGGGTTAGGTGGGTGGGTGTGCGGGTGGGTGAAAAGGCGTTTTATTTATTTAATTATTACTTTGTTTTTTATTTGTTTGTGTTTTATCTTTTTATTTATTGTGTGTGTGTGTGTGTGTATGTGTGTGTGTGTGTGTGTGTGTGTGTGTGTGTGTGTTTGTTTGGAAGGGGGGTTTTCGTCGGCTATGGGGTAATGTTGTTTAATATATCTCTGTGGGCACTTAACAGAGATCCATAGCAGAAAACTGTGTATTTATATACTACTTGTTTACCTTCAATTATAGCTTTTTGTGTGAATGTGTGTGAAATCTTAGGGGACTTAACTGCTAAGGTCATCAGTCCCTATGCTTACACACTACTTAACCTAAATTATCCAAAGGACAAACACATACACCCATGCCCGAGGGAGGACTCGAACCTCCGCCGGGACCAGCCGCATGTCTACCCTTGCAGCGCCCCAGACAGCTCGGATAATCACGCGCGGCTATAGCTTGTTGTATTTGATGGTTTTCTTCAAGTATTAGTTTCAATGGGGAGGGCGCTGTTGATGCATTCGAGAACTTGCAAGCCAGTGCTGATGATTTTTGGGTTGTGCTCCATGTTCACAACGTGTTCAGCAAGGCTCTTCTGTGTCCCGTTTATCTGGTACATAAGTTTGTGCTTGTCCGCTCTACATAAACTGATTTGCAGTCTTGGTATGTCAGTTGGTAAATACCAGATGTACTGTGTTTTTATGTGAATGTGTTGGTTGCACTTAGTTTTCTCTGTACTGAGTTCTCTGTCCTGTTGGCTGTAGTTGGTACTTCGTTTCTTGAATATGTCGCCTGTTTTATGGGCTGCTTTTTTGTTTCAAGTGAGAATGTACCATTTCCTTGTTATTAGCCGGCCGGTGTAGCCGTGCGGTCTGGGCGCTTCAGTCTGGAACCGCGTGACCGCTCTGGTCGCAGGTTCGAATCCTGCCTCGGGCATGGATGTGTGTGATGTCCTTAGGTTAGTTAGGTTTAAGTAGTTCTAAGTTCTAGGGGACTGATGATCACAGAAGTTAAGTCCCATAGTGCTCAGAGCCATTTGAACCTTGTTATTAGGGGTGTTCCTTGTCCATGAGTGCTTGTGTGTGCGTTTTGCGTGTTTGTGTTATGTGTGTATATGTTTTGCGTGTCTGAGTTTGTAAGTTGGTGACATGTTGTTTGTTTTTGTGTGCTGGGTGTCTCCCGTACTTTTTTTAAAATTTTGTTATTCAGTTCTGAATAATGTTTGAATCACATCCTTTTTTTATAGCTTTTTGTTTGAGTGTCTGTAATTCATTTTCGTAGTTTTCTGGAAAAAGGTTAGTTTGGGCACGGTCGGATGATTAGACTTTTTGTGCGAGGCTGTGCTGGTTGCGGTGACCTTCCTGAATATGGAGAATTGGTGTTTCTGTTGTGTCTGTGTATTGCGAGGTCAAGAAAATTTAAATTTTTTTTTACTTTCTGTTTGTATGATGAATTTTATTTTGAGTGAACTGTGTTTACTTCATTGTGGATAAGCTGGTGCGGCTCGCATTATTTGGTCGATTCTTATTTCGATATCTCTGATGTTGCCTTGGCTTGACAGTCTTACCTCCTTGACAGGTTTTGTTTTCGAAATCGTGGAGGGAAGGTGAAAGGAGAGAAGGCTTTGACGGTGGGCAATGAGCGTGTTTGCGGCAGCGAGCGTTTAAGGTGTGTACCGGCTGGTGGCCGTTGAGTGCCGCACGTGGGAGCTTACTGGCTTTCTAGATCGAGTTTCTGCTGTGTGGCGTTAGTTGGCCGCCTTATCCTGGAGAATGGGCAGTTCGGTACGATTCGGTGGGAACTGATAACTCAACCCGAGGTGGTCTTCGGCTGTTTATCAGCCGCGGACGTAAAGCTCTAGCTCGGGATAATCACGGAGTGTTTCCGGCCACAACAGCTCGCTGGTATTGAACTGCTGCTCGCGGCCGTATTTGGCGTTTCTGACTGTTTGAAATCAATTAGCAATTAAGCTCACTAGTTATCTGTTTTGAGTCAGGCTTGTCGCTTTGGTGGCACGGTACTGGCTCAACCCCTCGGTGTTAATGGAAATTCGCTTTCGGAATGTTTGAATTCCAAGTTGATATCGGTTATCAAACAATGGTCTGTACCCTGTCTTCCTTAAGGGGAATGTTTTATATGAAAAGCTAATCCATTTTTAGTTGAGCTGTGATCAGAAATTTGTACTAATCACTGAGCCGTACCATTGTTTCTCGTCACTTGCACCAAGGAGCTACAAATTGTCTCTACTGTCTAAAAGTTACGAGTGTGTATTTATTGTTAGCTTCAGTGATAGTTTTAAAATAAAATGAGCATAAGCAAGCTATAATTTACTTATAAACACAGCAGTACATAATAGTGGTCTCCTTATTTGCGGTGACCTCTACAAAAAAATATCTATATATTTGCAAGCTGCTTTATTAAGAGTAAATTTTTGTAAGCTATCCCTTGCTTACATGCAGGTCATGGTGTGTCACATGCTTATGCGTTCATCTGTGCGGTGAATCATCCTTTTTATCATCCGCATAGAAACTAACTGGTGATGTTGCATGTCATAGGGTTCAACTGTAACTTCGTTTGTGGCTGTTCTGGCCCGGTGTTTGCGTGGGGGTCCTAGTTGGACTGTCCGTCGTCCCACGCCGGCCGGTCTGTTGCGTGGGTGTGGTTCGGTGGTTGTACTGGGCAGTGCGGCCCTCGTCTACACGGATTGCCTGTTGAATTTACACTTGCGGACGCACCATTAAGTGCAGCCTCATTACGTTACTCACTTGTATTGCTTTCCTATGGTAGTCCTGACGTTTTGCTTGAGTATTAACTGCTGTAGCTACTGTAATTTTGTTTTGATGTATGGCGGGTGCCCGATTTGATATTTTCACTTTCATCTACGGCGTTGACCTGAAGGTACAGGTGGCTGCGATCAGCAGAAAACTTTTATCCTGTTCCTGGTGCTTGTATAGATTTATTTTACTGTTTTAATTTAAACTATTTCGTAATTGCTTTTTTCTCTTTAGCTCTTGTCATTGTTAAAAGAAGATTGTACTACACTTGAATGTTGAGTATAGTTATATCAATTTACAATAATTGTATTAGTAAAATGTCATGGTAAATGATGTTCAATTAAATTGGCCAACCATTCCATGTTTCCTGCTTCTCACCCACAACCATTTGTGGTTCGTGGTGAGGTGTTAATTACTATTGAAGAATATATATTCCTTTTGGTTTGCGTGCCTCTCTAGGAAAGTGGTACCATAATGGTTCCAGTGGAGTTGCTGGATGGGACGGCTGTTCCAGCTAGAAGACACATGGCCTCATCTACGTAGTTATACCAATATACTCTACTCTATTTTTTTGAGTCTTATTATTGTTGAAAATTTTGTTTTCAGTGTGAGTGAGGAAGGTGGTGGCTAGGAGTCCACTGACTGGTGACCCCATGGGCAGTCCATCCTACTTACTACATAATAAGTATCACGAAGTACAATATCAAGAGATGAATTTGCTAATACTAGACCTCTTAATTCACCATTTGTGTGGGTAGAACTGGGTGTCAAATGAGAAATAATTTTGCTCAGTGATGAGTTTAGAATGCAAACTATTTCTCTTATGTGGTTTCTGTGGTTTCTGGAAATGACAGTCTGTTGTTCTAATAGCAATTCGATGATGTTCATGGTTTCAGTGGTGAGGATATTTAGGTAACTAGATGTGATGTCGAATGATGAGATTATGACTGTTATCGGTATATTGATGTCTTTGATTTTTGTAGCAGGCCTTCGGTGTTGTGTATGCTTCTGTAGTTTGTATACATAATGTTTCTGTAAGTATGTGTGTATTTCTGTGGCTAGGGGATATGTGGACGCACTTCTGAAGTTTACCACCAGATGTATCACAGTGTCCTCCTTGTGGAGCATTAGTAGGCAGTTCAGTGTAGGTGCTTTGGCGTTCTTTTGTTTTCACCTTTTATTTTCTGAATATGTGTGAGATATTATTTAGACGTGTTGTGTATTTATCTGGTATCTTTTTGTAGAGTGGCTGGTTATCTTTCTTACGTTGTCTTTTAGAAATTTTAAGGTTTTGTTTTGGTATTTCTCCTGTTTCACTTCTATCGTGGAGTTGAGCTTGTCTAATCTTGTGATGAGAGCCTCGTTTTTAACTTTTGTTCATTATTTTCCAGGAAGTTTTCTACTCTATAGGATTTGTTCCCGTCAATACGCTGTTTTTACATCCCTTCATTATGTAGCTTGTTTCTTCTGCAACTAACTGACTGGTTCATGTGCGCTGAAGTTCGATTCACAAGTTCTTCCGTGTATTATATGTTATTATGTACTCACTTTCTATAATAAGACATTCTACTGTCATGTGTGTAATGTGTGTTGTTGTTGTATTTAGGTCCTTTTTTCTGGCAGATTTACTTCTTACTTAGTTAACTGTATGTGAGTAAGCTTGACCTTGCGTTCGTAGTATGTGTGGTTTGTTTGCCTTCTACAACACAAAAACGCACTCACGCATTCACGGACTCATGCATGCGAGTACACACACACACACACACACACACACACACACACACACACACACACAAATTTGCAGATTCACTCCACAGAGTTTCAAAACTCCTACCCACAAAAAATTCAACTTTTCAACTGTCTGCCATCTTGTTTCTGATTTTTGTAGCCAGTGACATGAAGACATATTTAGAGGTGGCCTCCACAAAGGAAAAATGGGGAAACCAGCAAAAGTAAGTCAAACGTATTGCAATCAAACATGAACAAACTTACACACGCACGCACACACACACACACACACACACACACACACACACACACACACACACACACGGACGGACACACGGACGCAGCACGCATTCACACACACAAAATCGTCCTCATAGTAATAGTTAATGGTAATCTTAATTATAACATGCCCAGTCTTAAATTTTCGAAGCAAATTGCTGTTATATATTAAGTTCAGTATGGTTGCAGATGCCAGACTACGAAACAAAAAAACTGTATTAAATTACATAAAATCCAAGAAATCCATATCACTTCGTAACAAGAATTTACAAAAAAATTTGCCTGTCTTTCAAATATGTAAGTATTGCCTTAAATATTGAAATACATGTGTGTAAAAGTCGTAAAAATTTTTTTCATGTGTTCCACAAGGTAACAACAAACCCACTGATGATACTGAAACTTCAGCGAAACATGTTTGGGGAATAAAATGAAAAAAAGAAATGTGTTTTGCTTAAGGTGGCCCCCTACAAAACACATCTATTTGTAAGTAAAGGTGAACAGAACAGGTTCAACTTCGTATGTGATGCACATGTGCAAAAAAATTGATTTCAGTTTTAGAAAAACTGTTAGATTAATTCAAGAAAAAGAGCTTCAGAAAGTGAGCAATTTAGTAACGTGTTGGTCCACCTCTGGCCCTTATGCGGACAATTACTCGGTTTGGTATTGACTGACGGAGCTGTTGGATCTCCTCGTGCTTGTTTCCGCAGAACTGCTCTTTCACCTGACGATGAAAAGAAGATCAACAAATAGACACTTCTGCCACCTCAAAAGTTCTTGGAAACTACGAAATATGGTCGAGTCGACTAAGTCAATACCGGTGGTAAGAGTTGTAACACTACAGCAGTTACTAACTCTGACGGCACGAAGCACAGCACTGTTTATAGTTGGCTCTGTTATCATAGCTTGATTGTTGTCTTCGTCACACCTACTACTGAATATAATAATTACTGTTTTAAGTAACTATAACATGCTTTATAACTCTGTGTTAAAGAAAAATCTGTAGTTCAGGCAATACTCAAGTTACAAAATTAAACATCCGCTATGTGATGAAAAGTATACGCACACCCTCAAAAACATACGTTTTTCATATTAGGTGCATTGTGGTGCCACCTACTGCAACGTACTCCATAACAGGGACCTCAGCAATCATTAGATATCGTGAGAGAGCAGAATGGGGCGCTCCGTGCAATTCACGGACTTGGAATGTGGTCAGCTGATTGGGTGTGACTTGTGTCATGCGTCTGTACGCGAGATTTCCACACTCCTAAACATTCCTAGGTCCACTGTTTCAGATGTGATAGTGAAGTGGACACGTGAAGGGACACATACAACACAAAAGCGAACAAGCCGACCTCGTCTGTTGACTGACAGAGACCGCCGACAGTTGAAGAGGGTCTTAGTGTGTAAAGGCAGACATCTATCCAGACCATCACACAGGAATTCTAAACTGCATCAGAGTCCACTACAAGTACTATGACAGTTATGCGGGAGGTGAGAAAACTTGGATTTCATGCTCGAGCGGCTGCTCATAAGCCACACAACGCGCCGGTAAATGCCCAACGACGCCTTGCTTGGTGTAAAGAGCGTAGACATTGGACGATTGAACAATGGAAAAACGTTGTGTGGAGTGACGAATCACAGCACACAATGTGGCGATCCGATGGCATGGTGTGGGTATGGTGAATGACTCGTGAATGTCATCTTCCAGCGCGTGTGATGCCACCAGTAAAATTCGGAGACGGTGGTGTTATGGTGTGGTCGTATTTTTCATGGAGGTTTCTTGCACCCCTTGTTGTTTTGCGTGGTACTATCACAGCACAGGTCTACATGGATGTTTTATGCACCTCCTTGCTTCCTACTGTTGAAGAGAAATTCGGGGATGGCTATTGGATCTTTCAACACGATCGAGCACCTGTTAAGATTTTGGAAATTTCTGGTAAGTGCTTATGGTACAAAAGGTCATCGGTTCCTCGGCTTACACGCTACTTAATCTTACTTTAACAACACTAGGAAATAACATTTGATGTTATGCGACCGTTTCTTCAGAAAAAGTGCCATAACTTATGTAAAATCTCAATGAAAGAAGTGGGATACGGAAGTACTAAGGAATGACGAGACACACATGAAGTTCTCTAAGGCTAGAGATGTAGCTATGAGGAATGGCTCAGGAATGGACATCTCTAAAAAAGGCAATCACAGAAGTTGGCTAGAAAAACATAGGTACAAAGAAGGTAATTGCGTATCCAAATGCGCCTGCCATCTCTGCTGGCATGAATCCACTTGAGCATTCTTGTGATGATTTGAAACAGATAACGTTACTAGTGATTCTTGGTATCTGATGAATGTAACCTTCCCATTCGTTCACTCTGTATTAGGATTTGCATTCCTAATATAAGAGACAGGTCGTTCAAAGCATAGTTGAGACAGTGAAGAAGCACCCAGGCTGCCAGGGGAGTAAAGCAGGCTGACATACTAGGAGCCGTTTTATGGAAGGATGCACCAGAGAAGTGCAGGTAAATAGCCCGCATGAGTCACCGAACAGTCTTTAGCAATGCTGCACTAGGGATCCCGGAGAACTGTGGAAAAACACAGGATCTCACGTAAAACAGCCCTCTGTTGCTAATTTTTACAACTCAAGAGTGGAAGTTAGAGGATTTTTTATAGGAGACGGCACTATTGTGCATCAAAGTAGGAAACCGGAGTTTTTCTCTGGTAGGCATGGGATGCCACAGATAAACATCTCGAAAATTTAATGGGGAACAACAGTTTTTGGGCTTTTGAAAGCGTGAGACACGGTTGGTCGTATGAGTTCACAAAAAATGGTAGATTGGACGATACTGGTTAACAAACTGGAGGACAGCCCGACAAGGGATCTAGTGTTTTCTAAGGAGCATTTTTACTGGTTGGCAGTTAGAAGATGTGAAGCCCAGCCAGTCTGTATACAGTAAGAGACAGAAAATTTAGTTTTAGTTAACATTCGATTAGAAATCACTCCACCTGTTGACTTCTTAACTGCCCTTGAACCCTCCTTGAGAATCTTCGTCTTTGATAGCCTCCATAACTTGAGACTAATGCCACTGGCCTGTTGCCACTAGAGCTGGTGTATCGAGGGACTGAGAAAAATTTCGGGCTGATTTGCACTTTGCTATTGGCGAGGGTCGTTAGCGCCGCCAACGACTGATTCCGCAGCTACATCCGCCTCCACCTGCAACTTACTATGGTGAGATCGAGCTGCACCCGCGAGACAATGTGTAGAGAATTTAGTCTTTTATAACATTCCAATCACTTCAAGGTTTACTATGAAGTGTTGCACTTAGATTCAATGAGCAGTCTGCTTTCAACTCCTTCCACATGTGCAGCTTATTTCCTTCTGTATTGCTATCTGTATTTTCAATTAACATGACGACAATCACAGTGTAACTTCGTGGTTGCGATTATTTCACTTGCGCATTTATTAGAATCTTTCTCCCCAAACCCCTTTGACAAATTTTCCAACGATTTATAATATTAATATACCCATTGTATGTTAATTGCTTTATGAATGTCTTTATCGGAATATACTGAAGTATTTGTGACTTGTCTCATTTAGTAGTCATTGGATTCTCAATTTGGAGGATGACTAATTACCATATGTCTGATACAAGGCTCAGTCACTTAAAGGAAAGAAACAACGAGTGTCACGTTGTTCTGCTTACAAACTATAGCTCGTTGATGCCTCTGGGTATTATGATCTTTCTTGAAGGTTGCCCGGAGAAGCTACGTCGATCCAGCCAAAGATCAATGTGTATGGTGGGATGTAGTTCTGAACTAGGATCAGTGGCGTCCATTTCTCTTCAACAGCAGCTGGTATCATGGAAGTACGGTTCGGTGGCAGTGAGGTACCAGAGCATGTTTCAGGTATGCCGTACCATGGATTCATTAGCGATGTTGGAGAGTCATGTTTTGGGCCAGTTTCACGTACAGATTTCGGACGCTTATCAGCGCTGTGGAGGGTAACATGGTGGCTGTGAACGATCTAGACAGGATCGTCCGCCCTCTTGGCCAGCCCTAAAATCCAGTCTTCTGCGATTGTTTCATTTTCCAATACGATAAGGCACCCACACACCCCGTCCATCCAACCAATATCTTCAACCGAGAAGAAGGACGTATCCAAAACCACAGCCTGCAATCTTTTTTGGCATGAATCCAATTGAGCGTACTCATGATAATTTAAAACATGCACTGCCGTGTCCCAATAACTCTCCTCACAAACTGGAGGGCTAACGTAGAAGACAGGGACAGACTTGAACAGCATTTCTCGACTGTCTTGGGGAGAGTGCGCACAGTACCATCCAAACCTGTTACAGTGCACGTCATGATGCTACCACCTAACATCAGATATTAATTTTAGATGTGTGCACTAGATGCACCTATTGGTCTAGGGAGAGCACCTTTTATTAGTACATGCATACACACAGTAATCCTTATTCCACAAATCATGACTACAAAACTTTGTTATGATGTGGAATCAACCTTATCATAAGTTTTCTTTGCATAATATGATTAATTAATTTTTGTACGTTTTATTTTTTTTTACAGTTACTACTTCAAATCTAAGAATTCATCTGTTGAGTGGGAGGAGTTCTCATTCAGAAATTATTTTAATTTGCTTTCAAATGCTGGTTGGCTATCTGTCTGACTTTTAATACAATTTGGCAAATGACCAAAGATTTTTGTGGCAGCAAAATTCACCCTTTCCTGTGCCAAAGTGAGATTTAATCCAGGATTGTGATGATTATTCTTTCTTCTAGAGTAGTAGCTATGCACTTCACTGATATTTTTGAACTGAATTTCATAAGTAAATACATGTATTGCGAAGGTACTGGAAATATCCCGAATTCCTTAAATAAATGTCTGCAAGGTGATCTTGGGTGGGCGCCAGATATTTCTCTGATTTCACGCTTTTGTGCAATGAATACTTTCTTTCTTAAGGCTAAATTGACCCAAAATATGATGCCATACGAAAGCAGTGAATGTTAATAGGTACAGTGGGCTAATGTACTGATATTTTTATCACCAAAATTTGCAATAACCCTAATTGCGTAAGTAGCTGAACCTAACCGTTTCAGCAGATCATCGATGTGTTTCTTCCAATTCAATTTCTCATCAGTGCACACACCGAGAAATTTTGAGTATTCTGCCTTAGCAACAGTCTTCTGTTCATAGTCTATATTTATCAATGGTGTTATGCCATTTACTGTACAGAATTGTATAAACTGTGTTTTCTCAAAATTTAGTGAGAGTCCATTTGCAGAGAACCACTTAATTATTTTCTGAAAAACATTACTTACAATTTCCACAGCTGCTTCTTGCTTGTTGGGTGTGATTACTACACTTGTATCATCAGCAAAAAAGAACTAGCTTTGCATCTTCATGAATATATAGTAGCAAGGTTAATATATATTCAGAACAATAAGGGAACCAAGACTGAACCCTGCGGTACACCATTCTTGATACCTCCCCACTTAGAGGACTCTGCTGATTTCTGCAGACTATCTGTACTGATAATTTCAACCTTCTACGTTCTTCCAGTTAAGTATGACTTAAACCATTTTTGCACTGTCCCACTCACACCACAAAACTTAAACTTATCTAGAAGAATTTCATGATTGAGACAAAGAAAAGTCTTTGAGAGATCACAAAATTTTCCAATGGGTGATCTTCGGTTATTCAATGCATTTAATATTTGATCAGTGAAAGTATATACAGCATTTTCAGTTGAGAAGCCTTTCTGAAAACCATATTTTGTTGGCACTTCATTTTTACAAATATGTGATGCTACTCTTGAATACATTATTTTTTAAGGAATTTAGGATAAAGCTGTCAGAAGTGAGATTGGGTGGTAGTTGTTAGCATTACACCTATGCCCTTTTTTATGGAATAGTTTAACAATAGCATATTTTAGTCTATCTGGAAAAATACCCTGTTTCTGTGAGCTACTACATATGTGGCTAAGAATCCTACTTATTTCTTGTGAACAAGTTTTTAGTACTCTGCTGTAAATGCCATCGATTCCATGTGAGGTTTTACTTCTGAGTGAATTTGTTATTTCCTAATTTTAGTAGGAGAGGTGTGTTGAATTTCAATTTTATCAAATTGCATACATACTGCCTGTTCCTTATCCTCCCTTGCATTTTCTAATGAATAGCTGGATCCTATTTTCTCTACAACACTTAAGAATTGAATATTAAAAATGTTTTCTACTTCTGACTTCTTGTTAACAACCTTTTCATTGTGTTTGACAGAAATACATTGTTCCTGTGCTCTCAGTTGCCCTGTTCTTCTTTTAACAATATTACAAATTGTTTTAATTTTACTGTCAGATTTTATAATCTTAGACAGAATACACATACATCTGGACTTTTTAATAACTTTGTTTGATACATTGCTGTAGATTTATAATGTTTCACTATTTTGGGATCATTACCCCTCCTAGCTATAAGATACATTTCCCTTTTCTGTTTACAAGATGTTTTTATTCCTTTAGTAAGCCATGGCTTTTTACATGGATTCTAACAATGATATTTAACTGTTAGTTAGGGAAATTTTTTCAAATATATTCACAAAGGTGTCATGAAATAGACTAGTTTTGAAATTAGCATCATATTCCCTGTACACCTCATCCCAGTCTAATTGTTGCAAATTTTCCCTAAATATTGAACTATTAAATCTTTAACTGAATGAACTATTTTGGAGGACTTTTTTGCATTACTGTATGGAGCTATGTCATATACTGAAACTAGCTGTGCATCATGATCAGACAGACCATTGTTAACAGTAAAATTTTTTATTTGATTAATTGTATCTTGGTCTATGAAAACATTGTCTATCAGCGTGGTGCTTTCCTGTACCACCTGAGTAAGAAAATCAATAACGGATACCAAATTGAAAGAACCAAGTAATACATGAAGGTCAAGCTTTCTATCAGACTCTTACAGAAAATCTACATTGAAATCCCCACGATCAATATTTTGCTTTCTGTCTGACAGATAGCACAACACATAATCCAAGTTTATCAATAGTTGAAAATTTCCCAATGGGGACCTGTACATGGCTACAATTATAAAAGTGCCACTACCTAGTTTAAGCTCACACCCACATGTTTCTACATGTTTATCTACGGCAAATTTTTTAGTTTCCAAATTTTTCACACCATGACAGATTTTAACATATATACAACTCCTCCTCTCTCCATTGAGTCACTACTTACATGTGCTGAAAGCTTATATCGACCTACATGTACCATTTCCATACCTGTGACTATATGATATTCAGACAGGCATAGTACATCTATTCCATCCTCAGTTTCTGAATCTTCTAAACAAACAAGAAACTCATCTACTTTGTTTTTTAATCCGATGATATTCCGATCGAATATATTAACATTATTTTTCACTGTGCTTTTATGTGAATCTTGAGTCATACTAACATTATTGTTCACTGAACTTTATGAGAACCTTGTGACATTTTAACGTCTCCAGTACCTGCCTGTCTGAACTACTCGTTAAGCTTAATTTCAACCAATGTTGGATGATTTGGCAGAGATATTAGCCTAAAAAAATACCCCCATCAGTTTCAGTGCCCCACCCCCTTAAAAATTTTGCTATCATCCCAGCAAGTTTACCCTTCCCTTTCCTACTGAGATGCAGGTCATGTCTTGTGAAGTCCTACCTACCAATACCATCAACAGGAACCAACCCTATTCCTCATAGAGTAGCTCCCCAAAACAACTGATCTTGCTCCTTATTGACCCTCCTGACAGAGCGGTTCAATTGGGGGCCGATCATACTGCATGAAAGCGGGAACCAAGCCAACATTCCTATGGTTTGTTGCCGATACTATTTTTACCAGGTCACACTTAATACTGTAGCCTTGATACCTATCAACACTGTTTCTCGCTCCACCCACTACCACAACGTTTTTAAAAGCCTTGCACAATGATCCTACATCCTCTATCACTTGGCTAAGATATGCACTGGGCTTGAAAACACTTGTGACCTGATACCTGTCACCTAATTTTTCCTGCAAGATCTGGTCCACAACTCTTCCATGGCTGCTACCTAACAACATAATTTTCCTCCCACTTTCAACTTTTTTGCGTCAGTTGGTTTCCTAGTGAAAGTCTGTTGAGCACTGACTACACTTACAGCTACTTGTGCCTCTTCCATAGTTGACTCTTGTAGCAAGGCAAATATGTTGTTTGGCCAATGATGAAACTAATAAAACGTCATCGGTTCCTGGTTCGAAAACAACCACCGCTTAAATTTCGGGTAATAATCAGAATTGGCGTCCGAAAACTTCCATCATGAGTCACCCTCACTCTGCCAACAGCCTCATCAAAGAGGGTGGAGGAGTGCACAGAGGTTCAGGGCACTCTCTTGTCCTTGAGGTGAGAAGGCGGAAGAATTGGCAATGAACAACAGCATGCGGACGCAGAAGGCAATCGAAACGACGGCATTAAAGACATACAACATGTATCCACAGGACGTGCCGCATGTAATCGAAAAAGTGTCAGATGATCTCTCCATTGGCAAAATATTCCGGAATAGTTTACTAGCTGTTAAGTCCCATAGTGCTCAGAGCAATTAGAGCCATAGTCTCCCCTTCGGATCTCTGGGAGGAAACCGCCAAGAGGCAGATGACCATGGAAAACACATTGAATTAGCAACGGAAGGATAACGTCCAACGAGTCGGGGAGTGGAGTGTCAGAAGCTTGAACGTGGTAGGGAAGCTAGAAAACCTAAAAAGAGAAATGCAAAGGCTCTTTCAATGAAGTGAAAGAAGATAAGGAATTATGGTCGGATTAGTAGGGCAGAGATCGTGTTACTGGGAACAGTTCAGCAGTAGGGTTATTCTGATCAGAATCGACAGCAAACGAACACCGACAACTATAGTTCAGGTATACATGTTGACGTCACAAGTTGAAGATGAAGACATAAAATAAGTATATTACGATATTGAAAAGGTAATACAGTACGTAAAAGGACTTGAAAATCTAATTTTCATGGGGGACTGGGATGCTGTTGTAGTGGAAGGAGTAGAAGAAATAGATACAGGATAATATGGGCTTTGGACAAGGAATGAGAAAGATTGAGTTCTGTAAAAAATTTCTGCCAGTAATAGCGAATACTCTGTTCAAAAATCACAAGAGAAGGAGGTATACTTGGAAAAAGCCAGGTGATACTGGAAGATTTCAGTTACATGACGTCATGGTAAGGCAGAGATTCCGAAATCAGATACTGGATTGCAAGACTTACTCAGGAGGAGATACAGATTCAGATCACAATTTAGTAGTGATGAAGAGTAGAGTGAAGTTCAAGAGTTTAATCAAGAAGAATCAATATACAAAGAAGTGGGATACGGAAACACTAAGGAATGACGAGACACACATGAAGTTCTCTAAGGCCGTAAATACAGCAATGAGGAATAGCTCGGTAGGCAATACAGCTGAAGAGGATTGGACATCTCTGAAAAGGGCAATCAAAGACGTTGGATAAAAGAAACATAGGTACAAAGAAGGTAATTGCGAAGAAACCATATGTAACAGAAAAAAATACTTCAATTGATCGATGAAAGAAGGAATTACAAAAATATTCAGGGAAATTCAGAACACAGAAATAGAAGTGCCCGAAAAATCAAATAGGTAGGAAGTGAAGGGAAGCTAAGACGAAATGGCTGCACGAAAAATGTGAAGAAATCGAAATCGAAATGCCTGGCGGGAGGACTGACTCAGCATCTAGGAAAGTCATTAAGAGTACAACGGGAATTCCACGGTTAAATACAAAGGAGAGAGCGGATAGGTGGAAAGAATACATTGAAAACCTCTATGAGGGGGAGATTTGCCTGATATGATAGAAGAAGAAACTGGAGTCGGTTTCGAAGCGACGGGGAATCCAGTTTTAGAATTAGAATTTAAGAGACCTTTGAAGGAATTAAGATCAAATAAGGCAAAAGGGATGGAGAACATTCCATCAGAATTGCTAAAATCAGTTCGGGAAGTGACAACAAAACGACTATTCACATTGGTGAGTAGAATGTATGAGTCTGGCGACATACCATCTGGTTCTAATCAAGCACGAAAGAACCCAAAATTTGCATTTCACACTGTAATGAGCAAGATGTGGAAACACAAAATTCGCCACATTAAAAATCCACTATTGAACCGCGGAAAGATATTAAATGGATAAGAAACAAAATCACCAAGAAACGGTGCTAAGCGAAATCAGACGTTGCCATTACGATCCTAAAGATCATCTTATGCCTGATCAATTCCATCCTAGATACAGTGACGCGAAACAACATTCGCACAACTTCACCGAGTCCATGTCCAGCAACCGACTTCTGCAGCACCAGCCAGAGGTAGAAGCGTCTATCAACGTCTAAGTCTGAACATAAAGTCTGCCCTACCGTCCGTGGCAGAGGTATTTCCCCAAAGAGCGCGCGAGAGAGTGAATACAAAAATTGTTTCTTTTTCGGCTCTTGGATTTCCCGTGGAACAAAGGAGCTCGCCGAAACTACTATCGGTCTGTGAAAACCCGTGATTGGTTATCATTCTATAAAACGAAAAGAAACTTCTGTTTCGAAAGCCCAATCTCCTCTGGCGTGCTGCAGAAGATAGCGCTCCATAACTGATTCGACCGATCAAGGCCCGTGACCCTTGATGGTCCTATGAACGAGCGGAGTCTACCCTTTCGAATTCCCCCTCTCTAGTGATTATTTGTAAAAGCAACCAGGCCAACTAAAACACAAAAGAGCATGCTTTAAACGTTTGAAACCTGAAATGGCTATGCATGGTGCCAAGTTTTCGCAGTGCCATTGCGTGGGACCGCACCTCAGACACGTAACATCAAAGTAGGACGCCGTACTATCGCCCCTGAATGTGAGGGAGGATGGATCCCTTTTTGTCCAGAAATTTTCACACGAAACCGACCGTTACGTGGGCCAGAGGCAGTACTCCACAGCTCCCGATCCCCAGGAAACTTCGAAAGTAACCGACGGAGAAGTATCACGCAAGCCCGGTCGCCGCTACATTGCGTAACTTTTATTACGTTCTTATAATCAGCATTGCTCCTGCAGTGCCATATTAAGAAGTATATCAGAATATATAGATAAGGGTGGCATGAGTGTGCTGTCTCTTTGCGGAGCGCAATTATTTCTGCTGTAGTTGCATATTCTTGATAAAAATGAGTTTTAATGACTCAGTACTTGACGCTACGACATGTGACGAATTAAACACGGTAATGATAACACTATAATCTGAAGATGATTGATAGCATAACTGAAGCTGGTCATATCATTGCATAAGTTTAATATCTGGACAAATTCTACATTGAAAATGAAGATTGTTATTCCACTTACATTACCATATCAAAGCTAATAAAATCAGTTTTGTTTGTCCTACGGTTTTAACATTCTGAGAACAACAGGGAACAAAATGAACTTTGGGCAGCCACCCGCCACATTTGAGCCTGACGGAGCCCTGTACCGCAGAGATGAAAGTGTACGTTTGCTTACCATTCTTCTGCACAGCTGAAAAAAATATGCAACAGCTACGTTGTTAATTTTTCAAGGTAATAAAGGATTTTTACACACAACAAAGCAGTGAATAGCTTATCAATCCCCCTTGATATACAGTTACTTAGTAATGTATTCCTTGGTTATTGGGAACCGGTTATCAGATTAGTGTCACACAAACGAAGAAATAAAAGCGCTAAGCATTCGTGGAATTGCTCGAATAGATTGCCATGTGTTTATCGAGGACAATTATCAGACATTTGAAAGTAGATCTCTCCTGTGCCAAGCGGCACAAGCAGTTCCACAAAAACCACAATGATGCACACGTTATTCCTTTTGCAATCAAGAAATAAGTCAATTCTCAAAGAAGGAAATATCACCAATGAATACAAAGTAGTGCTTTATTCAAAAAGCAACTGAAGTCAAAATCATGAAGGTAAGAAATGGATATCAAAGAGCGAACAGTTTAAGTCTGACGGAACTGTGTAATTATCGTTTGTTGAACGTTTAGAAACGGAAGTAATGCTGCCCAAGCAGTGATGGGAAGTATATTGAATTACGAACAGAAGACTGCCTTGAATAATTCGAGGGTGTGCTGCGTTGCCATGAATGTTTTTCGTGGTACTGATATTCTTAACATACTTGTGATCACTGTTAGTTATAATTTCGTTTTATTAACATATTTAAAAAAGTTTCACATGTTTTATCTTACCCTATTCACAAGAACTACGTAATAGGTAAGTTATATTTAGCGTTTATTTTTCCTATTATATTCTGACTAGATCGATATTCTTCTTGTAATCAAAATTGTAATTGTACACATATCATTTTATAACTATTAGTCTCAATAGATACGTACCCTTACTCCACAGCTTCACAGGTTTTTGATTACATGCTAATTACAGTTTTTATTTCATATCATGCTTTTCAGACTGTTATGTAATAACCATATTACTTGCAAAACTGTCAATTAAAATATAATTGTAATATGAAAAATCATTTTTCACACACTAACGTGTGTAATCTTTTTCCGACCTTCACTGTAATGTGTGAGTAATTAAGAGAAATTTAAAGTTACTCAACAAAAAGTAGCATTTTGATTTTCCCAGACCTACCTAAATAATCTCTTATTCCGTAGGGTGTAGCACAGAGATTGCGTTTACTATAAAATGACCCATATTCGCCCTATTTATCGAAATGGTTGTGAGGCAAGTGCTGCAGCTTCCTACGGCGATATTGGATCCTAAAAATTATGCGTAACAATATATGAAAGATGAGTTCGTTAAAGCAATCCTGCCCGTTGTTAAATACCCACGGACAACGTGTTATCAGATTTCGTGTGGGAACAAGGTGACATCTAGAGCCTCATCAGCTACATCCCCCAGTTTTGGTGGGAGCCACAGCAGTGGAAATTGGCGGAATATTGTGCGGCTGGCCTTTTCAACAAGTACACTGAAGTGCTCTTGCATGTTTAATGGCACGGCCGGTGCGGTCGCTGATTCGGGCGGTAAATTGTTTTGGAAGTAGCACTGAATAAATAGCTCCGACGTGGAAATGAAACGATCAATGTTGCATTAGCAGCAGAGATTCCACCGCGATTGGCCCAGAAATTACTGTTGTGCGCTATAGCTACGTAGAAACTACATTTCACAGGGGAATTGAGGTTGGTCGGTCGTTTACTTCTGAGATCGGTAAACAACTGTAGACGAAACCAAAGACGCTGCGACTTCTCGGGGAACGTAGATTGTTTATCTGATAAACATGATAGAACCACATAGAGACAGCAACCCAATTCAAGTAATAAATTGAACGAAATATGATATCACGGTTCTTGCAAGTCATAGTCGTATGATATGTCTACTACACATAAATTTGCATCTATCGAAATTTTGAACCAGTTATTAATATCACTATCATTTATAAAATGGAGCAATATAATTCTCAAAGGGGTGTCTGAGGTTTTGAGAGAAAGTGTACTGTTGTTAGCGGTACAATAAATTCCATCTTATTCTAAGATCAGAGAAAATTTGGATATCTAATGAAATTTGAAATAGTGACGTAGTATATATTTTTCTAGCGCAGGTAAGCTTCAACAACAAATAATAGAACGTAATAGAGCTAATTAGATGGTGAGCCTAGAAATCAATTGTAGTACGTTTAAATAATGTGTAAGCAAAACATCGTAAAGGATGTACGAGGAGAAGTTGAAAAGTAAAGTGGCATTTCAGAATATGAATGTTTATACTACTGATAGAAAACTGAAAGATACATTGTTTTTCTATGTAACCTCTCTGTATTTCGACGCACTTTGTCCAAGGTTTCACAAAGGTTTTGATTTCGTCGGAAAGGAAGCATTTTGGTAGCACCTGTAATGCATCGGTTGCAAATATTTTTCCTTAACCGCTTCCTTCAACTGTCCAAACATAAGGAAATCGCGTGAACCCGTATGACGGGTTTCCAGAAGTTCTAATCCCAACACCTTTGTTGTTGCAGCCGTTCTTTTGGCAGAATGAAGTCGAGTGTTATCTTGCTGGAGGGCGACACATTTTCGCAGTTCCCGCGACGTTTGTATCAGATTGCAGCTTTCAGTGTAGCTCCGAACACATCATAATATTCCTCACTGTTCAGTTTCGCCTCTTTCGGGGAAATGAACGGCTACCACACCTTCCACGTCCCATAATAGTGTTAGCATAATCTTACCAGCTGATGGCTGACGTTTAAATTTATTAACTTCTGGTGATGATCGGCATTTTCAAACTGTGCTCGCAACCTTACTTTCCGATTCGTGATGATGCACCCACGTTTCGTCTTCAGTAAAGAGTCAATGAAAAAATCCGTCTCCCTCACGTTGATAGTGGACAAGATGTTTAAGAGAGATGTCCATGCTTTGTGCATTATGCTGCGCTGAAAATTTTTTCGGTCCCCACCTTGCATACACTTTCCAGAAACTTATCCTGTCGTGTAAGATGGAATACGCTAAACGATGACTGATATATAAAGTAATGGCGATTTCGTTCTTTATGATTCGTCTGTTTATCATCACCATCACATAGAGAAGCTCTTCCCTGCCTGAAATCCTCTATCCATTCGTAGATCTGTGCAGATAGACTATGGAGCTGCCATGTTTCACGGTCTGCTATAATACGACGACATACGTGTGACACTTTGTATAGAACTGTTGCAGAAAACAATACTTCCCCTTTACTTTTCGATTACCCGTGCTGAAAAGTAATTCCTCCCTACTCTTTGGGTGAGAACTCTTTTATAAAAAAAACGCGTTAACATTCTACATCTTTATTCTTCATCGATACACACTCTCAACGTAGTTACGCTGACGACGAACGCATTTCTGTCAACCAGAGACCAATTTCTTAGTACCGTCACTGTAAAATGTTTATTGGCAGAGCCACTGTTTCACCTCTGCCGGTACCGCTTCATCGTTATCAAAGTCTTCAAAGTTATTCTTTAAGGTTTGGAAACAGATGAAAATCTGATGGGGCCAAGTCGGGACTGTATGGTGGATCAGCGATGACCGTGAACTGCAAGTGTCGGATTGTTGCAGATGCTGCAGTGCTTGTGAGTGGTTTGACAGTGTTATGCTGCGGGAGAAGGTGATCCATGTAAACGGACCCTTCGAATTTGAAACTTAAATACAGCACCTTATTTCCCACTCACATAGTTACGTTACACCCCGCCAAGCTAGGTGCTGCAGTTCGGAGCCCTCTAGCGGCAGAGGGCTACAAATATGTAGACATGGTGAATAATCAAGTAGGATGTTAATAACGTTTTATTTGAAGAGGTTTAAGAGTTTTAATACAAAAGAAATTCAGAGGCATTACTTTTCAGCATGGCCTCCTATAATAACGAACAACTTGAAGAACCGTTGATAAGTTATTATATTCAATGCATGTGCAGACAAGAACTGGATGTACAGAAAACACAAGAGTTAATATGATTACAGCGGGATTCCTAAATTTATTAGAGGCTTAAAATAAGTTCCTGAGAAACAAGACTTATAAGCAGTATTTTTTATGTGTTTTGACTTACAGAATGCTTGGATATTAAATACGAATACCAGTGAAACATGGTCTATTGCTCAGCAGGAAATGGAGAGATACATGTTACGGACCTCTACGTAAAGGAGTTGGGGAGAATGCTGTGGTAGAGTGGTCATCTGCTGGAAGTGGATAGGGGTGTCGACGATTAAGGCAGCCGTGTGTTACCAAAGTTCTTTATTCTTAATCATAAACATATGTAGTGCTGCACACTTGCAGTAAGCAGTCGACAGGCGATGATAATTGAACCCAAAACCCAGGCATACTAGTGTGATCGCTTCTCAAACGAGGCAAGCTGGTAGCAGGTGGTCTTAACTACAATTACATTCTCAGCGGCCGGCAGTGTCTGAATGAGAGTGGGTGGAAGTGTACACGCTCAGCTGGCCGTAGCCAGACAGCCCTAGAAGGAAACGGCGGGTGACGTCCGGGGAAAGAATCCTAAAGCGATGGCTGGTGTGCTGCGTCTGGCGTCATCGGACCCCACGGGTGCCAAACTGGGAGGACATCAGTTCACACCCCGGACCAGGAGATAGGATCTCCAGCTTTGTGATCACGAGGGAATGGTAGCGGAGAATAGGCTACCTAATGGCTAGGCTACGAGACACTGTCATTGCTTATCAGCCTGGCTAAGTTGATGATAGCAACATCAGAGGAGTATGTGGGACCCCGCGGCAGAGGCAGGAACACATTAGGCGTGGTCCCTAGCTTGACCATGCCCGTGGTTTGCCCATTCATGTATAAAGAGTGTAACTAAATTCCCTTTATAGACGTTGGGGACTTGTAGTGGTGAACAAGTCGGCTTAGTATGGTTTAGTATGTCGGGCAATGCACCGTTTTCCTACGACACACAAAATACCCCAACAGACATTGCTCTCTGAGTCCTGCAGCATGTCATCTTGGTCCACTTGGAAGTGGGGCTCGATGTAGCGACCAACGACGTCAAAACAGACACAGTGCCTTCGTCCAATCTTCCGGCACACATGATCAGTGGTCCTCAAACATCGGACGCAGCCGTAACCCGAGTCATTAGAAGTTTCTCGGATGTCACAGGGGTATCGTGAATCAAGGATTTCATTTGACCAGACAGTTAGTAGGCTAGTGGGTTAAAGATGGGAGAACGGGCAGGCCAAGCGATAGAGCCATCACGACCTATCTACTTTAGCCCAAACTGTTGGTCCAAATGATCCCGGACCGCACATGGTGCGGCATAACAAACTGAACTGTATGGCACGTAAAAAAAAACTGTAGTGGACATAGGACATCAGGAGACCGGAAAATGACGTACGTAATATCCTAGTCAGAGGTGTCTAAATGTGGAAGATCTGAACACGTGATGTGGTATTTTGCGTGAGGTCCTAAGCTAAACTTAATATTGTTGGTCTCCATTAGAAGTTCTCATAGTCTGTCTCTGTCTGTCTCTGACGTAGGGCCTCCGACACTATTCCGACATTGTTCATTATTGTGGAAGACAAGTACTGGCGCATACTTCGGTGACGTCGAAACTTGCTGGTGGCTGGTTATTGCCCGGGGAACTGGGTCACTGCTGAGGATGTTGTCGGTATGGTGACATGCTGCATTGGCTGGCTGAACGTAGAAGCGAGCTTCTGTTTGGTCCTGTAGCGTTACAGGTAGGTTTCAAGTGAATATGACTGAGGGAAGGCACATGATTTGCAAACTTAGTTAGGAGCCTGATGAAAATGAAGGAGAGATGTGTGGAACATGTAAACAGAGGAATGGATCGTAGGCAGGCCAGAGAGGTTCTTTGCCGGATATGAAAAGAGGACTGAAGGCTGATGTGATGAAGTAGTGGTTTAGGTGACTATGGGAAACATCCTTTGTGAACCACAATGAAATTTTCACTCAGTAGTGGAGTGTGCGCTTATATGAAACTTCCTGGCAGATTAAAACTGTGTGCTGGACCGAGACTGGAACTCGGGACCTTTACCTTTCGCGGGCAAGTGCTCAACCAACTGAGCCACCCAAGCACGACTCAAGCCTACTCCTCACAGCTTTGGAAGGTAAGAGACGAGATACTGGCAGAAGTAAAGCTGTGAGGACGGGGCGTGAGTCATGCTTGGGTGGCTCAGTTGGTAGAGCACTTGCCCGCGAAAGGCAGAGGTCCCTAGTTCGAGTCTCGGTCCGGCACACAATTTTAATCTGCCAGGAAGTTTCATCCTTGGTAATGTTTGAAGATAACCTTTATGATGTAGTGGATGTTGCCGGTATGGCGACATGCTGCACTGGCTGGCTCCAGCCGATCCCTATACATAGCAGTGGGCTTCTTAAGGTCCCATGTATGACAACTAGGCGGTAAAAGAACATTAAAAACAGAATTACGAATGTGATGAAGTTATAGAAGAATACAAGCAGTCGTGTCATGATGACAGTGTTTGACGACATGGAGCGCTGTCAGCTCTTCTTTCCACAAAAGTTATTCAGCAGTCAGTACTTGTAGCACAGATAATTTCATGAAATTTGTTGATGATATTTGTGTATACGTTTTAGAAGACTCAAAACTTTTGGGAATAGCTCATAGTCTGGCCTCGGATAGCAATAGAATTTTCACTCTTCCCGTCACATCATAGTTTGAAACCATGGATATACGTTTATTACTTTATGATGTGAAAATTCATGTGTGTGACATCAGAAGTAAGTATATTACAGGCAAGCATTTCGTCTACGTTCTTTCAATTCAGTATTGTATTATTTTAATTACATTTATTTCGTATCTAGCTGAGAAACGCGACATTGCCTAGGTATTCATTTTGCCAATTTTCTGCTCGAAATGAAAACAAAATATTAACTTTCTTTGTTGCGTAATATAAAAAAAGTATTCGAAAAAACACCTTTGAAATACGAAATACTTTTACGTACTCTGTGCGCAGCTGCTTCTCGTGTCTACAACCAGCAGACTGTTACACTGCGATGTGATACTCGTCTCTATGGCAACGCCTCTTCGTAGCTCTATAGACGATTATTACAATCGCCACCAGCTGCTTACCCTTCGCAGTTGAAAGCTGTCAAAAGCGCTGCCAGATGTCAGAGATTTCCTTAAGTTGACTCTAGGAATGTCTTAGTAGTAATGAATAAAGGTACGAAAATTTCATGTATGATGCGGCATTCTTTCATGCATCACAGCTCATGGTTTACGCGTAATAGAAAAATATAATTTTGTATGTACATTCAGTGGCATATTTGGATCCCGTATGCAGAACATGTTGCGAATACAGTTAGTAGCAAATAAGTAACAAACTTAAACGTCAGGCACAGAGCCGTAGTTTCTTACGCATCTCTGTGTTTATGACGTCATAGCCCCTGATTTATGTTTGATAACGTGATATAATTTTGCAGGTGCATTTAGCGGCATATGCTGGCCGTGTTCGTGAAATTTATTGCGAATAAGGGTAGTAGCCAATACGTAACAAATTAGCACGTCATGCATGATGCTGCAGTTTTTCACGCATCCAATTGTTTATGTCATATGTCCTGCACTATGATAGGTAGGTGGTTATTACTTCCACAGCACCCACAGTAAGGAACGTGCGTACGAAATGAAATCCGTGCAGGGGTTTAGAATGTGATGTGGAACATACACACATATGCACACACATACATACATCTATTTTTAAAGTATGTTGCATTCTTGGGAGTCCATTGCATTATCCCTGTACAACGACAGGTTGTATTTAGTATACCTCCTACACTTGATATTTTTTTCTGCAACTACTGACGTTTTGTAAAAAACTGATTCTCCATTAAATCCATGAATATATTTGCCAGTGTTTTCCCCAGATAGTTTACATAATAGGTTTAATGAAGTACCATTTTCCACTAACAGTATTAGCAAAGAACTTAACACAGTGAAACATATAACAGTCATCAGTAGGTATTACCGTGCACTAGCACAAAAACAATTCCAAAATAAAGTCAAAGTGAAAGAGTAGGACAGGTGACGGGGTATTACATTGGCGAATTGCAAGTAAAGGAAAAACTGAAACTTTGCATATTTAGGTAGAATCTCAGAAAAAATAGAACAAATTTTTAAAAGATTTATAAATCCTGACGATAGTCCATTGTAGACAGAAATCGGCTGCTGAATAATAAATGAAAACCTAGTGCAGCTTTTATACATACAACGAAATTTCTTCATTATCTAACGGCTGAAAAAGTCTGCATGCATAAAATATTACTTTCGTTTTGATATGTTTTTCAAAGCCGGCTGAAGTGGCCGAGCGGTTCTAGGCGCTACAGTCTGGAACCGCGCGACCGCTACGGTCACAGGTTCGAATCCCGCCTCGGGCATGGATGTGTGTGATGTCCTTAGGGTAGTTAGGTTTAAGTAGTTCTGAGTTCTAGGGGACTGATGACCTCAGAAGTTAAGTCCCATAGTGCTCAGAGCCATTTAAACCATTTTGTCTTTCAAAAATTTTAATGTGATTGATGATAAATGGTTTAGAGCAGATGATAATCGCATGTTGGTAGTTCCAGTAAAGGAATGCATATGAACTTATAAATTCAATACCGTACCGTTTTTACGGTAACGAAACTGTCTTCATACTTTGTTGTGTGCAAGTCTCGAAATGGAGATGATTTTTTAAGTGCCATTGTGCTTCCTTGTACTTTAAAACGAAGACCGTAAAATTTAATTGCACACCCTCTCGCCAGGCGCTTTTTTTCCGTTGTGTCCAGATCGCGTGATATTCAATACGGCATCAATGCAGATTTATGACTAAAGTAATAAATCTGGGCCGAGCGTACTGACTTTTACAGCGGTCGTCATTCCCCGTCGATACCCGCACCAAAGCCCGTCGAATGACCTATTTGTTCCACCGATGAGGTATGGACAACGGCGAGATTGGCGATTGTGTAGAGAGCCAAGTTTCCATTTTTGTCCCTCCCCACTCTTCCCCCCACTTCTTTCTATAGGTTTCTCTTTCAGCGCTCGCATTCATTAACGATTGACCTGCCGCGAATGCTCAATCAAGGGGCTCCTGGTGACAACAACAGATGGAACACGAGAATCGTTGCTACGACGTATCAGGCGCTGTATGAACGACGTACACAAGGCCGTTTCTGCGTCACGACTGACCAGTTGAATGAAATTAGTGTTTACGAAATTTAGGGTGGAGGCCTTTTAGTCACTCTGCGCTCTCTTTCTTTGTGGATGGATAGGGTGGGAGTGTGAGAGGTTAAGGGAGGCGTAGAATCAAATCGTAATGGTGTCTCTACCTAATTTTGCGCTAACACATTCACAGCTCCATAGTATTTACTCACTTCCAGCATGCTGGATGGTAATAGGGAGCAACTCATTATGATTCAATGAAATTACAAAATTGTCGGATTTGCACAGAAATCCTTTTATAAGCCATCCTGTAGAATATAATGTGCCACCTTACAATGAACACATACAATACATAAGTCAAACAAGTATAACTACAATTGATAAGATGATTACTTATCATTTACGTCCTACCATAACACTATAATGTATGTACGTCGGCAACAGTGCTTGTATGAATGGCTCAGTAAGGGGTACCATTTGCGTACGAGAAACCAATGTGCAGCAAAAACCATGTTAAATGAGTGTTGAAAATTGTTAGGTGAACTGTGGTAGATCGGCGTTGAAGGACGTGCATGTTATGGAAATATTTTGTTTTATTTTACAAAATTATGGTTACATATGACCACAGGTAATATCCACTTGAGCCTGATTTTAAAACGCAGTCACAATATAAAAGATGCTTGTACAAAAAAAATCTTTCGAACAGACACGCGTCACGCCTAGTAGCACCGTTATTGGTTAGTGTAACATTAAAATGACGGCAGCATACATAATTGTACACAATTCAAATGTTGTTCTACAAAAATCTTTAATTCCGAAGCTATACAAAAAACTATTTTGCGAAAACTGACATTCTGAGCCTGTCGCTGTGTACGAAGTATAGATTGACTGTTACATTTGCATGTCATGCACACTATTACTAACAATCCTGGAATAAAGAGCACTGAAGACCACATACAAGTATTCCACCATGTTGGAAAGGGTAGCTTTATGAATTAGCTTGAAGAGATTGAAGTATATGTACAGTCGTGCTCAAAAGTATCCGAACGACCTGAATTGCATTTCGCCTGATTCGCATACAACCCTCATAACGCAGCTATCTAGATGGTCCTCTAATCGTTCCTCGGTACAGTCGTTTCGCTATTGAAAATGGTTCCAACAAATCACCACTAGAAAACACTGCTCTGTATCGCAATAATAATAAAGTAATACCACGATACTACAAATATCAGGGAACACCTTATCACACATAAGACTGTCCTTAAGGCTTGTAAGCTCACATTTATTACAATAAATGACATACCTGAAATGTTATCACACTCATTATTACGTCAGATAGGTAATGCAAATAGTAAGTTCCTCGTATTCATGATTTCCTCTTCTAAGTCACATACTGTACTTATTATTTAACACAAAATGACATTAAAAATTTTAGTTTTCCACAAGCTGCTAGTTGAGAATATGTATGAACTTGAAATGACACGACGAACCATCTCGTTCTGCATATGGATTCAAACCCAGGTCACTCAGACTATAAGCAAAGATTTCGTGACTGACGGAAGCTAACAGTCATTCCTGATTAGGCATACAGAGAGTGATATACCTCGATTTTAGACAGTTTCAGTTAGTAAATGTCAACATTAAATTACATAACGTAACCATTTTTAAAGGACGCGAATTCCTACCCAGCATCTATTGTCCCTGTTAACGAACTACGAGATATGTTAAATATTGCTTCTTCAAAAGTAGCTTACTAGAATACCGTGAGGTAAAGCTTGTGTTGGAAAGGGATTCGAACCCAGAAACTAGTCGGATTGTTATCGAAGCACAATCAACTGTGACATATCGGATTTTCTCGGCAGTAGCAAGATGTTTTAACTGAAATGAAGAGGCGAAACATTACTTTATTCCTTCCCAGGACTCAAATCCAGCACCTATCGCTGTTATAGTCTAGAGAAAACGAAAGTTAAATATGGGTATGTTACACCAGTAGCGACATGTGAGAGTGTTTGAACTCGAAATAATATGACGAAGAGTTCAGTACTGACTGGTAATCGAACCCCACACATATCGTTGTTGACTACACACAAAGAGACGCCACCTACCGAATTTCTCTTCACCAATAGCTCGGAATACCATCCTTCAATTTATTTTTCTATGGTAATGCAGTTGCGCCACACTGGCTGAGAATTCTGACACACAGACTCCCTGTAGTGGTTTACAACATGTTTAGTACATTCATTTACTTGGTTAACCGATTCGCCATGAACTAGCGGTCTCGCCTACCCAGAGCATACATTCGACTCTATTTTGTAATCATCGAAATAAAATCACGTAACTGACACTTACACAGAACTGCCAATAGTGTAGGATGCAGAAATTTATATAGGAAGTGTTCCTTTCCACTTGAGCTCCTCTACTGCACTATCTCTTTGTTGAAAACGTCGTGCAGTTCAAAAGAAAAGCTGTAACTGTCTGTCTCTCAGAAGCCTACATAGGGCCATATGCATTATCGCACAACACTGTGGAATGCGGAGGTTCTGGAGGAATTGTTGTTGACTTCAGGAGGTGCTGTAGATGCGATTCAGCCAGTAGTGTAGCGGTAAGTGTACTGCATCATAGAAAAACGTCGTGAGTTCAAACACATTCACTGCTTTATTTTTTAAACGCAATTCTACTGTCTGCTGAAGTTATCAATCGAATGGAACTTTGAATATAATTTCAAATGGTTCAAATGGCTCTGAGCACTATGGGACTTAACTTCTGTGGTCATCAGTCCCCTAGAACTTAGAACTACTTAAACCTAACTAACGTAAGGACATCACACACATCCATGCGCGAGGCAGGATTCGAACCTGCGACCGTAGCAGTCCCGCGGTTCCGGACTGCAGCGCCTAGATCCGCACGGCCTATATAATTCCCTTCACTTCTCAACCCATAATAGTTGCATGTGGAAAAAGGGCCAACTACTGCGACATTTTGTTCTTTTCAGGTTTAATAGATGGACTGGCAGCAGATGCATCTCGAAACTTTTGTATTATGTATGGGATCACGCATCGTGCCAAAATACGCCAGAAAAGTATTTTTTACATTATCTGTCGTGTGGTAGTGACAATTTATTCTTCTTCAAACCTTGTTTGACAACTTTAACGCAGAACAAGTTATCAATCACCTGTCCATTGTGGCCATAGTAAAGTATTTTCTGGTGAGAATAAGCACTGGCAAACAGTCTTCGCTACATTAGGTTGCTTACACTGGTGTCACTCTGAACTAGAATTCATGGTCAACGACTAAGTGTAAGGTCAATTGGTCGGATGCAGGTTTTGCAACTGTGAAATACTTTCCCACATTACAGAATCGAATATTAAATTTGAACTAATATTGCGAAAATTTTGAATGTGGATAGCTTAGAATGAAAATCTTCCTGTTTATTGAAAAGGAAAACAATTGATTTTCTAGAACATTCTCTGTCATACACAACTTGAAACATGTCACGTTGACCAAATCATAATGAAGAACTGACAGCGACGTATATTGGAAGGCAGAAGAATCCCTTGGCTTTTGGTATGGCAGTATTCGACAGCCATTTCTAGGCGCAAGTAAATGAAGAAAAACAGCGCGTTTCTGTTATCAAGTGACGTTTCATCAATTACTTTAGGTTTAATATAATCTACGAGTAATTGCTGATATCTGATATTAACATCTAAAGAATTCCGTAGACAGGGAAAGAACCTGTCCTTTGGCAACTACTTCTATAATGACCAGAAGGCATTAAATGATGTTCAAGGACATTTGTTCCAGCAGTGGTACGAAGAAAATGATAGTAATAATCGAATTATCCGATAACTTTACACTTCACAGTGGATTTTCTCGCACTAAGAAATTTTCTGAATTAGTTAAAATTTCAAATAGCTTCACATCGAGGCTATGAGACCTAGGAGAGTCTTTACATCCTGCTGACATGAGAACAGCATAACCTCCGCGTCAGACACTTGCTTCTACTTAACCATTTAATAGACTCGCATTATTTCGACCATGACTAATTTTGTTAGCTAAGCATATGATGCGTTACAGCACACTTCTGGGGCTGGGAAATGTGGCCACAATGGTCTGGTGGAACGAACTATCACAGGTGGAATGCGTGGGTTCAAGCATTTACTTTTAAGAGGCACGAACAGATTTACTTCACCTCTGGTAACCTCAAGAAAAAGACGCCATAATTCAGAACCCGCATTAAACATCACGTTCCTTCATTTCCAACTGGGCAGAGCCGGTTTACGTTGGGAAATGACAGGCTAAGGTCACGGTAAACAGAAATACTGTCGCCAGTAAACTTACTTACATTACAAAATTTCATTTTATTTGATGAACCGATAGCGATTTAAAGGAACAGGGCTCTTATTTTATTTGTACTTGATTGAACAATGGACGATGAAAAATTTGGTACTGGATTGTGACCTGAATTCATATCTCCTCTTTCGAGGATCTGAACCTCTCGGAACAGTATAGTTCAGTCATTTCGTTCCTTTTCCCAAGACTGCAATCTTCTCTAGGTCTCCTACAAAAGTAGTATGTGGGTCCGAATACTGATCCAGTGCAAAAATATTCATAATTTCATTTCAAGCCCTATCATGTGCACACCGGCCTGCTAGTGAACATTAGCATGCATTTTTAATGACTGTTCATGTGTTGCCAACATTCGCAACAGGTGTCGTTATTTCTGGTCGAACAAGCTCACAGCTTACTGCTGGTGAGTAACCAATTGATACTTAAGCTATGTTGGTGGATGATAAAGAAGGACGGTAGGTGTGCGGTTCGATTGTCGCTCAGGCACAAAAATTTGTATCCTTATTTTAGATTCAAACACCTAGCAGCTGGTAAGAAAAACCGATACATAACATTTGATTTTACTTAGTTAACAATCCGATTACGTGTTAGGTTCGTATCTCCATCACAGAACTTCACATCATGTGCTTCATCTTTAAATGCATGCACACTTTCTTACTTCTGAATGGAGGTATATCAGACATCTATCGTGGTTAGTTAACAGAGACGAAAGGGTCTTGATAGGAGTCCCGGTGTATTACAAAAACTGTGGTCTTCTGTTTTCAAGTTTAGATTTGGTTACTGACATTGGTGAAAAATTCGGTAATTCATGACTCTTCATGGACAGTCAGCAATATGATTAGATTAGATTTGATTCGATTAATATTCGTTCCATAGATCATAATACATTTCGTAATGATGTGGAACGTGCCATTTTAATGAAAGATTCATTCACATAGCATGATGCAATTTCTTTACAACAGTTATTTATTCTCTCTTTCTCATTCTTTTTTATATATCTCTCTCTCTCTCTCTCTCTCTCTCTCTCTCTCTCTCTCTTCTCAGACGCACACACACACATACACACACACACACACATAAACTTTTATTTTTATTTCTATTTGTTTGTTGTGCTCGACTATCGGCCAGGCACGAAAACGTCCATGAACTAGTTTCTTAGTTTCGAGTACACTTACGAAAGAAATATAAAAACAACTATGAGAATTACTGATTTATGATGGTTACTTTGCTGCTAGTTCTGAGTATTATTAGTAACTACGCTCCAGTGCCCAAACCTACTTACAGAAATACGAGTCAGACACATTATCTATCCAGGCCGTGCCAGTCTCGTCTTTGAGATACCAAATAGCTCTGAGCACTATGCGACTTAACTTCTGTGGTCATCAGACGCCTAGAACTTAGAACTAATTAAACCTAACTAACCTAAGGGCATCACACACATCCTTGCCCGAGGCAGTATTCGAACCTGCGACTGTAGTGATTGTATGGTTCCAGACTGTAGCGCCTAGAACCGCACGGCCACACCGGCCGGCTTGAGATACCAGCTATGGTCATTTCGCAGCCCTCTGTAGGAACACATCGGTTTGTCTTTTCCTGCTGGTACTGTAACTGAGATTTGGCAACAAGGCAAGGTATGTTTGGCAACCCTGTGATCGACGCGTTACTTCCTGGTGTGCACGGAATTAAGCCTCAAATTTCATTTGATTATTCCTGTCATTTCCCTTGAATAATCTGAGTTATTATCGCTTGAGGTGTAACAAAAGGTTGTAAATTTACCATTTTCAGCCCAGAAAAGTTTTTGCACGAGGAAATCGCAACTAATCTTGTCCATTAAATAGTGATTTACGAGTTCTAGTCCCTATAAACCTCGTAATCCGAATCACAGACACATACCTCTTTGGTAACATGCTGACCTATAAAACAAGTGTCTTTTATGGTTCGCGGTTCCAGTCTCACTGACTATAACGATTTTATTGCTTGTGTGAATGAGCTACAAGCAGTCAGAACAAACACTGATAAGGAAAACACAATAAAATACTTTTGGCTCATAGTGCAATGGTGAAAAACTTACAATGTTGCACAACAGGTAATGCCTCTTTCCGTTGCTGAGAAGCAAATTTTGGGTTTCTAGGAATACATAACATTACTTATGAAATGCTACATTTGCATACCTCTTCAGTATGACACAGCATACCAATTAAATACAGATCCAATCGAAATCTAAGTGAGTAGTATTCTACAAATTTGGTTCGATAGAGGCACGCTTGTGTACAGATACTCAGCTTTATTAAAACAGACTTTCGTCGTAAGGTTATCATAGGTAGTTTTATTTCATTACTTATAATACAGTGCACAGTTTTCGTAGAATTTCTTTTAGTGTTGTTTAAACAATAGTAAACATGAGAGAGAAATTAATCATCAACGATATATGCGAATTCTCTGATGTTATCTATAACAGTCTGACAATGCACATTCAGTTTATTGATTACATGCATGCAGATAACTTGTTCTGAGTTAAAGCTGTGAAACAAGGACTGAAGAAGAATAAAATGGGACTACCACAGGACAACTAATGTAGAAAATACTATTCTGCTGTATTTTGGCATGATGCGCTCTCCACATACATAATACAAAAGTTTCGAGATGCATCTGCTACCTGGCCGTCTATTAAAACTGAAAAGAACAAAATGTTGCAGTTGTTGGCCCCTTTTCCACATGTAACTATTATGGGTTGAAAAATGAAGGGAATTATATTCAAAGTTCCACTCGATTGATAACTTCAGCAGACAGCAGAATTGCGTTTAAAAAATAAAACAATAAATGTATTTGAACTCACGACGTTCTGTCTATGGTGCACTACACTTACCACTACACTACTGATGAACCGCATCTACAGCACCTCCTGAAGTCAACAACAATTCCTCCAGAACCTCTGCATTCCACAGTGTTGTGAGATAATACGTATCGCCAGATGTAGGTTTCTGAGAGACAGACAGTTACAGCTTTTCTTTTGCACTGCACGACATTTTCAACAAAGAGATAGCGCAATAGAGTAGCTCAATTGGAAAGGAACACTTCCTATAAAAATTGCTGCATCCTACACTGTTGGCAGTTCTGTGTAAGTGTCAGTTACGTGATTTTATTTCGGTGATTACAAAATAGAGTCGAATGTATGCTCTGGATAGGCGAGACCGCTAGTTCATGGCGAATCGGTTAACCAAGTAAATGAATGTACTAAACATGTTGTAAACCACTACAGGGAGTCTGTGTGTCAGAATTCTCAGCCAGTGTGGCGCAACTGCGTTACCATAGAAAAATTAACCCCAGGGGAGAGGATTTGGTGGTCTGTTGGACTGCTGATAGATTTGTATCCTTACGGTCTGGGTTCCACTCCAACTTCTGCTGATGATTTTTGATAGGGAGAGACAGCCATCCAGTGTGGCCGAGCGGTTCTACGCGCTTCAGTCCGGAACCGCACGACTGCTACGGTCGCAAGTTCGAATCCTGCCTCGGGCATGGATGTGTGTGATGTCCTTTAGGTTAGGTTTAAGTAGTTCTAAGTTCTAGGAGACTGATGATCTCAGATGTGTAGTCCCATAGTGCTCAGAGCCATTTTTAGGGAGAGACAGAATCTATTCTCTTCTTACTTCGCCAAGGGAAGAAGTTATGTTGGGTCACAGGATACATATTCCACCTTTTATTTGAGCTTCTGTATTTCGATAAAATTGGTTCTGAACTGGTAATGCAACTCAGACCGCCCTAAACGCGGAATTTAATTCCTTCGTAACAATACAGCTCGTATACAATTTGTTTTTTGTCCAAAATTTCAGACTCCTCAACATCTCCACATATTGCCTGTGAATGGGTTCGGTTCCTGGCCCGGCACTAAAGTTTTCATTATGTGTTATCAAGCTATAGCATGAGAATACCTATTTCCTGGTGGATAATAATTTTGATTTTTAATTTATTTTCATTCGTTGTCAACACTAACGATATCTGACGTATTTGACTGCCAGTGAGACACAGAACTATTTTCGGGATCACTGTAAGTTCAAGGATGTTATTCCGGGCTGCTTGTGGAGAGAAATTCGGTAGCTGACGTCTCTCTGTGTGTAGTCAACAACGATATGTGTGGGGTTCGATTACCAGGCAGCACTGAACTCTTCGTCATATTATTTCGAGTTCAAACATTCCCACATGTCGCTACTGGTGTAATAAACCCATATTTAACGTTCGTTTTCTCTAGAATATAACAGCGATAGGTGCTGGGTTTGAGTCCTGGGAAGGAAAAAAGTAATGTTTTGCCTCGTCATTTCAGTTAAAACATCTTGCTACTGCCGAGAAAATCCGATATGTCACAGTTGATTGTGCTTCGATAACAATCCGACTAGTTTTTCGGTTCGAATTTCTTTCCAACACAAAGCTTTACCTCACGGCATTTCAAGTAAGTTGCTTTGAAGAAGCAATATTTAACATATCTCGTAGTTCGTTAACAAGGTCAATTGATGCTGGGTAGGAAGTCGCGTCCGTTAAAAATGGTTACGTTATGTAATTTAATGTTGACATTTCCTAACTGAAACTGTCTAAAATCGAGGTATATCACTCTCTGTATGCCTAGTCAGGAACGACTGTTAGTTTCTGTCAGTCACGAAATCTTTGCTTAGTCTGCGTGACCTGGGTTAGAATCCATATGCAGAACGAGATGGTTCGTCGTGTCATTTCAAGTTCATATATATTCTCAACTAGAGGCTCGTGAGAAACTAAAATTTTTAATGTCATTTTGTGTTAAATAATAAGTACAGTATGTTACTTTGAAGAGGAAATCATGAATACGAGGAACTTACTATTTGAATTACCTATCTGACGTAATAATGAGTGTGGTAACATTTCAGGTATGTCATTTATTGTAATAAATGTGAGCTTACAAGCCTTAGGGACAGTCTTATGTGTGATAAGCTGTTTCCTGATTTCTGTAGTATCGTGGCATTACTTTACATCTTGGGTTATTGCGATACAGAGCAGTGTTTTCTAGTGATGACTTGTTGGAACCATTTTCAAAAGTCAAACGAGTGTACCGAGGAGCGATTAGGGGACCTGCGAGACAGCGGCGTTATGAGGGTTGTATGTGAACCAGGCGAAATGCAATTCAGGTCGTTCGGATACTTTTGAGCACGACTGTACATAAAAACAAATCACCACAAAATCTGCTCAATGAACAGACCAAGTTAGCCAATGCAGCCTTTCTTCCAAATTTCATTCACCTACTCTCCAATTTAAAGTGATCACTACTCCCTTTCACAAAAGCTACATGCAGACACTAACCCAATAGTGAATAATATATAACATCTTGCTTTGTCATATAGTACATTTAGCTACCTATACCTAAAAAATCAATGAAATGCCCACTGTTGTAATATTTACTTGTGTACATCCATCCCAAATCACTTACTTCGCTTCTGATGTATGTCATAATATTTACACAATGTGTTCACGATTGTTATATTTATTAAAGTACATCTGGCCCTTATCATTTACTTTAGTTCCAATGTATACAACAAGATTTACGTAATGTCACTGCAGTAACAGTTCAAACAAACTAACTGCTTTATTTTTTATCTTAATTTTAACCATTCTCTTCTAATATAAGTAGTACGTAATGCAACATTAATAAGTTGTAAATTCCTACTGTCACATACATGTATATATAACGAAATATCTCTGAGAGTGGAATCTTTGGCACGGTTGTGGTAGTAATATCTGCATCTTTGTATACATGCTTCCATGTGGTGAAGCGCCTGGTGTGTGATTGATGATTCAAGTTATGTGTATACGTATACATTAAAACAACGTGCACCAACAGTTTTCGCTGCTACGTGATCACAAGCAGTCCTGGAGCGTAATGGCGCGGTTTTTTCATCCTAAGTAACCAAAACATGTTCCCTTTAATAATTTGTTAACATCACTTAAAATCGTTGTGAGGCACAATTAAAGTTAGCAAAACATTGTCGCACATCTTGTTTTAGTTGTAGGGCACCACCATCCCAAGCAAATTTCATCAGCAGGGAAAACAAAAAGTGAAAGCTAGTGTAAATTCTATCTTAACGTGAACTAGCCGCCTTAAACTGAACCTGTGGCTGATTGTTGTTATCTTCTATCTAAGAGTAAACATCTCTATTACAGTACATATAAAAAGAATGTTACGATCGCTTCATAGTTACACTTCACAAGGCCACCAGCGGCCCATTAGTATAACAAATGATTGTAGCGTATATGATGATACACAGTCCATATTATTTAATCACATGAGCTACATGTCCAAGACAACTTAAGCAAGCGCATAACAAAGCTCCATTATAATTCTTATGAAGAATAAAACACATTCAAATGCACAAACTATCATACCAACCTAAATCAATAAACACATAATAAAACACATTTATTGCACAATCTGTAGCATTATACCAATAAAGCGCATGAAATCATGCCAGTTCATTCATACTGACCTATACCATACCGGTATCAGTACCCTAGTAAAAATCTTGTAACTATCGTAAAAAGTAGAGTAGGCCAGATTGTGTGTGATTGTATTTTAAAATCAAGCTAAATTGATATTACTTATGATCATATATAAACATTATTTTGTAAGTTGTTGTTGTTGTCTTCAGTCCTGAGACTGGTTTGATGCAGCTGTCCGTGCTATCCTATCCTGTGCAAGATTCTTCATCTCCCAGTACTTACTGCAACCTACATCCTTCTGAATCTGCTTAGTGTATTCATCTCTTGGTCTCCCTCTACCATTTTTACCCTCCACGCTGCCCTCCAATGCTAAATTTGTGATCCCTTGATGCCTCAGAACATGTACTACTAACTGGTCCCTTCTTTTTGTCAAGTTGTGCCACAAACTCCACTTCTCCCCAGTTCTATTCAATATTCATCATTAGTTATGTGATCTACCCATCTAATCTTCAGCATTCTTCTGTAGCACCACATTTCGAAAGCTTCTATTCTCTTCTTGTCCAAACTATTTATCGCCCATGATTCACTTCCATACATGGCTACACTCCATACAAATACTTTGAGAAACGACTTCCTGACACTTAAATCTATACGCGATGTTAACAAATTTCTCTTCTTCAGAAACGCTTTCCTTGCCATTGCCAGTCTACATTTTATATCCTCTCTACTTCGACCATCATCAGTTATTTTTCTCCCCAAATAGCAAAACTTCTTTACTACTTTAAGTGTCTCATTTCCTAATCTAATTCCTTCAGCATCACCCGACTTAATTCGACTACATTCCATTATCCTCGTTTTGCTTTTGTTGTTCTTCATCTTATATCCTCCTTTCAAGACACTGTCCATTCCCTTCAACTGCTCTTCCAAGTCCTTCGCTGTCTTTGATAAAATTACAATGTCATCGGCCAAACTCAAAGTTTTTATTTCTTCTCCATGGATTTTATTACCTACTCCGAATTTTTCTTTCGTTTCCTTTACTACTTGCTCAATATACAGATTGAATAACATCGGGGATAGGCTACAGCCCTGTCTCACTCCCTTCCCAACCACTGCTTCCCTTTCATGCCCCTCGACTCATATAACTGCCATCTGCTTTCTATACAAATTGTAAATAGCTTTTCGCTTTCTGTATTTTACCCCTGCCACCTTTAGAATTTGAAAGAGAGTATTCCAGTCAACATTGTCAAAAGCTTTCTCTAAGTCTAGAAATGCTAGAAACGTAGGTTTGCCTTTCCTTAACGTTTCTTCTAAGATAAGTCGTAAGGTCAGTATTGCCTCACGAGTTCCAATATTTCTAGGGAATCCAAACTGATCTTCCCCGAGGTTTTTCCATTCGTCTGTAAAGAATTCCTGTTAGTATTTTGCAGCTGTGACTTATTAAACTGATAGTTCGGTAATTTTCACATCTGTCAGCACCTGCTTTCTTTGGGATTGGAATTATTATATTCTACTTGAAATCTGAGGGTATTTTCCCTGTGTCATGCATTTTACTCACCAGATGGTAGAGTTTTGTCAGGACTGGCTCTCCTAAGGCCGTCATTAGTTCTAATGGAATGTCGTCTACTCCTGGGGCCTTGTTTCGACTCAGGTCTTTAAGTGCTCTGTCAAACTCTTCACGCAGAATCGTATCTCCCATTTCATCTTCGTCTACATCCACTTCCATTTCCATAATATTGTCCTCAAGTACATCTCCTTGTATAGACCCTCTATATACTCCTTCCACCTATCTGCTTTCCCTTCTTTGCTTAGAACTGGGTTTCCAACTGAGCTCTTGATATTCACACAAGTGTTTCTCATTTCTCAAAAGATCTCTTTAACTTACCTGTAGGCAGTATCTATCTTACCCCTAGGGAGATAAGCCTGTACATCCTCAGATTTGTCCTCTAGCCACCCCTGCTTAGCCATTTTGCACTTCCTGTCGATCTCATTTTTGAGACGTTTGTATTCCTTTTGGCCTGCTTCATTTACTACATTTTTATATTTTCTCCTTTCATCAATTACATTCAATATTTCTTCTGTTACCCAAGGATTTCTATTAGCCCTCGTCTTTTCACCTACTTGGTCCCCTGCTGCCTTCAATACTTCATTCCTCAGAGCTCCCCTTTCTTCATTCACTGTAGTTTTTTTCCCCATTCCTGTCAATTGTTCTCTTATGCTGCCCCTGAAACTCTGTACAACCTCTGGTTTAGTCAGTTTATCCAGATCCTATCTCCTTCAATTCCCACTTTTTTGCAGTTTCTTCAGTTTTAATCTACAGTTCATAACCAATAGATCGTCGTCGGAGTCCAGATCTGCCCATGGAAATGTCTTACAATTTAAAAACCGGTTCCTAAATCTCTGTCTTACGATTATATAATCTATCTGATACCTTCTAGTATCTCTAGTATTCTTCCATGTATACAACCTTCTTTCACGGTTCTTGAACCAAGTGTTAGCTATGATTAAGTTATGCTCTGTGCAAAACTCTATCATGCGGCTTCCTCTTTTATTTCTTAGCCCCAATCCATATTCTCCTACTATGTTTCCTTCTCTCCCTTTTCATACTCTCGAATTCCACTCACCCATGACTATCAAATTTTCGTCTCCCTTCACTATCTGGATAATTTCTTTTATCTCATCACACATTTCATCAATTTCTTCATCATCTGCAGAGCTAGTTGGCATATAAACTTGTACTACTGTAGTAGGCGTGGCCTTCGTGTCTATCTTGGCCTTTTATTGTAATTAAGTGAAATAAAACAAACAACCTCCTCATGGCGTGCCCCCTTCAACGCTCTCTACTTCAGTTTAGCCAACGATGTTCAGTGCTCACGTAACATAGTCTCGCTGCTCGCAGCAAATAGTACGTTGCTTTTAGCCACTCATACAATCTATTTCACCAGCGTACACAGATTGTTGTATCACGGTAGGACTTAGGTGGCCTGTAATCACCTTGTCAAACGTACTTCTGTACCATAGGGAAAAAAAGTTAGCACACCCTGTTAGAGATTCACAATTCAGTCAGTGATTACGTTTACAGATCAATAGTACAAGCGGTCCTGATGTCCCAGGTACCGACTAATGCTGAAACGCACTTACTAGTGTATGATGTAATTCCTCGGGAGGCAATAGAGCCGATCACACAGATGGCGAAAACTGTCCTAGGATACCTTACACCACTCCTGCTCGACCTGTTCACGCAGTTCTGTAAAGTTACAGCTTGCAGAGTCGCACGAGTCACTTCTCGTCTCATCATAACCACACGTGCTCGATTGGAGACAAGTACAAAAATCTTGCTGGCCACGGATGTTGCTGCACGTCCCGTAAAGCATATCAATTTTCACGAGCAGTAAGTGGGCAAGCATAATCCTGTTGGAGGCACACATCACTTTCACGTTGCAAGAACGTCAAAAGAACGGATCTTGCAACATTCAGCACTTACCTACAACTGGTTATCGTCCACCCCAGAAACACCGAAGCTGAACGAGAGTTGCAGCTTATCGCACCGCAGACCAAAAGGCCTAGAGGGAGGCCAGTGTGTATTAGACAAATGCTCTCTACGAGACACTTTTTTTCACTAACTGCTTACTTTTTTTATGACCCACTATCTAATTTCTTATGATGGGTCGTATGTTGCCACTTAGCCGCTGTGACTGGGTCCGGGGTCCGGTGTGGCTGAAAGTAACACCACCTCGGCTCCCTTCCCCACTCACACCGTTGCCCGTGTCCCGCCACGTGGAGGCGGGCTCTATTTGTTTACATCCATTTGATATCTTTTTTGTGCAGCATTAGAAAAACTTATAACTAATACAAAATCAAGTGAAATATTAATAAACAAAACGAAATTAAATATTTAGAAAGAAGGATGGAAGAGAATTGAATATAGAAGAGATAGGTATAACATTGTACGTTTCCTGGATGTGGGCTGCGGACCGGTCTTGGAATGACCCTCAAGACGCTGGCCATCGCTCTCTGTGCCTTTAACATCTACCATCCTAAAAACTAACGTAACTGGAAGAGATTATGGTACGTTAAAGCTAGAATCTAAGACTAAGACCTCCATATCCAGCCTGCTACACATTTTACGATATAAAATAGAGAGGTAACTGATTTTGTGCTTGGCTCAAAGTTGCTAATGAAAGGGTACTTGTGGAAAATGTAATAAAGGTAATAAAGGTAACGACGCTAACGGTTTATGTTGAGCCTACAAGGCTCCTAGTAGAGTACATCAGGCGTAAGCACCTCCCGGCCCCGCCGACAACACGACCTGAACGGTGGTTTTCCCCGATGTACCATAGGTATCCGTCGGGTTGGGCTCAAAAGAGAGGAACCACAGTTAAGATACTTTCATCCAGGCCGTGCGCCGCCTCTTACCGGGAGGCGTAGGTCCCTTGAAGAGGTGCCTAACTTTAAGCTTCAGATCAGACGTTATTAGTGTAGTGGAGGTTGAGGTATAGGCTGTGAAGGTTTATAAAGGCACATTTGCATGCCGAGCGTGAGTTTCCTCGGAAACGCGAAATATTAATTAAATAAAAAATCAGTGACAAATAAATAAAGCCTATGGCACACAACTGCAGCGCTGTGTCGCTGATAAAACAAAAGCACAATTACGTTACTCTTATGTTTGAATAAGAAAGGGGAGAGCTCTGGTTGAAGTGGGCGAGAAGCACGTATTTTATTTTATTGTCTGGCACACCGCCATATTTCATGTTATAGAAGAATACTGCGAGTTGCAACCACACTAGGCACTCGATTCTGTAAAGAATTTATATATATAAAAGTAAGTAGGATTATGAACTGTAGGCTTATTCATTGAATATATCTGATTTAACTGTGTAACTTTTTTATGTTTAGTAGACAATCACCTCTGTACGACGTATTGGCATGGCTGGCAAATTATTGTAATATTGAGATTTAGATCATGAGTCCGCACCTACCGCAGCAGTCTTTGGAAACGATTTAATTACGAAGTCCGATTATTTCAGTTTTATTTCACGGTCAACTACGAGTAACATTGCCTTTACGAAAAAGCCATTGTCAAGCGTCTGATACCGAATAATTAAACGTCCACGTTCCAGACAAGCAAAATATTAATTACAATTGCAATCACAATCACCATCATACAGATAGAATAATTAACATATTTAAAATAACATTTTATTATTTATTTTATTTATTTTATATTGGCGACTGCGTGTCGGACTTGTTATTTTGTCATTTGTTACATTGTTCTCTTTGTTTCATGTAAAAAATCAACTTTCTGGACCTGGACGTCAATGTATGAGAGATAACAACATCTGAAGATATTTTCCAATTCTGAAATTTTGCTGGAAGACGCAATGAAACTTCCAGCAAAATAAGGTAAGACGCAGCATCTTTGCATTGGTAGGCTTGATCAGACGTATAATTCAGTGTATTAGCTTTTCAGTAAATTCTGTAGTGTTTCTTTTCCGCATAACAGTTTCAGTGATAAATTTCATTCTCAGTACTTTTCCCTAAACAATAACGTATGCAACAATACCAATACACGAGTGTACAATATGGCCGACTTCTGTACGATATCATGTAACATGGCCAGCAGCCATTACCAATAATCTCAAATTCAGTTTATATTTTTAAATTAACAGACAGCCATTGTTGCTACGAGCGATTCATGCTCAACTACATTTTATTTTAAAATCAGTGTCAAAAATTTTCTTGAAACATATATCACGTGTGGCGTGGTAATAACTAGAAAACAATACGCAAAAATGGAACAGCAAGGACGTACTATTCAGACGCAATCCGACTCGGACGTGAGACAAGTGTTAGAAAACGACTTTACGACAGCAACCGGTAGTGACGATTCATCAAACATTGACGCAAGTGTTGACGAAAATTTTGACGATAGGCCGTCCACTACAAAAATTTCAAAATCTCAATCAGAGCCCATGTTAATGCATGACGTCACGTCTAATGACGCGGCGGGGGCAGAGACCTTGCAAACGGTAAACATTGCCGACATGTTACAAATGCTAATGAAACAAAACGCCGAAAACATGGCAACCTTAAAGGCACAATTAGAGACACAAAATGAACAGTTAAAAACACAAAACGACGAAATCAAATCTGATCTCATAGCAATCAAGATAGGTAATGACACTTTATGTAAACGTGTGGAACTTATAGACGCCACACTGACCAAACAGATGACCGAACTCAGTACTAAATTTTCCCAGCTCAATACGAGACAAGAAAAGACTACAACTGACGTAGCACTTTTACAGACACAAGTAAAAAACCTTAATGTCACGTGTGAAGTTCTTACTGAACAAATTCAAACATATCCTTCAGTACATGACAATCTTGAAAAACGAATTACTGACGTACAGAATAAATTTGACAATGTTGAACAACACCTGACTGACATCTTACAATCAGATGCCACAGCTCATTTTCAAAATATTAATAAAGAATTTCATGATTGGGTTGAGAACAAAGACAAACATTTTGATAGATGCTTACGTGAAAATTTACCAACAATTGTGCACGACTCCGTAGCGCAATACATTACTAATAACAAACAGCTGATCAGTGGCGCAGTACAATCCGTCACTGCACCCATGAGACAATTCACCGATCAACTACAGTCTGAATGTAACGAAAATGTCAGTCAAAATGTACAGTTCAGAAACCAATATACATTCGAGTATGATACACACATTCCGCACACGACAAATACACAAGAACGAAACACACCACGACTACAACACATACCACGATGTGGAAACACAAACACAAGCTATTATCATGGTAAACCACAGCAACATTATCGTAATTACTCGCCAGCTGAACATACCAGTAATTACAGTGGAATAAATCCATATCACAATGCGAAGGAAGATGAAAGCTTAATGAAACACAGGCAATTTCAGATTTTTACCCCAGAAAAACGAACCATTCATCCGGTGATTTTTCTTAAATCTTTTAGTAACGCATTTCCACGCACTTGGAGTGACCGGAAAAAGATTTCATATATTGTCGGTTACATCCAAGGCGATGCAGCTGTCTGGGCATACAGTCAAGCTGACGTATGTACCACGTACAGTTAGTTTGAGCGTGCTTTTCTGAACAAATTCTGGTCGCAATCCGTCCAGGAGCGACTCAGAAGACAAATTTTAGAACCTGAAACTTTTAACAGTAAAAATGGTAACTTACGCAGATATTTTGAAAAATACTTGAACATGGGACACTTTTTAGACGAACCAGTCGCAACGCGTGATATACTCCGAGCGTTGAAGGCCAAATTGCCTTTCAACATTAAGGAAAAACTTCTACATATCCCGGATGACGATTCAGATTATTTTTTAACAGCTTTAGATTCGGTTGACATGTTACTTGAAGATCAGCGCTTCGCGCGGCAAAACTGCAGCCACAATGTTTACACTAGTGGTATGCAAAACATGCAGGCTTGCCAACACAATTCTGGCGCGCCCACAGTTGGATACGCGGTACAACAAAAACAGCAAACTCACATGCCGTCTCAGTACGGAAATCAAAATCAACACGCGTATTCCAATACAAACAATAGTTACAACAGTAATAACATTTCATGCGGCAATCCATACAAAAGGCACCGCGGTAATAACTACAACGGTAACAACGGATACAAAGGTAATAACAAAAACACAAACAGAAATAGAAATAATAATAACTACGAGCCAAGACAGCATCAAGTTTGGACTCGTAACGATCAGTACTTTCATTCAAACTCTGCTTTACCACAGCAGCCACCAGGACAAAATTGGAGCATACCTTACGACCGACAGGTAAGTTATAATGCGCAACAGCAACAACAACCGCAAAAGTTTGGAGATCATAATAGGCAATATCCGAATGTGAATATAATAGAAATTACACCTGATGCACAACCTCAATCTGTGTCAGTACCTAGTACAAATGATAAGCCAACAAACTAGAAACAGTCACTACTTTGCCCCAGGTCGTGGCTGAAGAATTCTTGGGGGGCGACTTCAATGTTAATCAGTTATTTGACACCACACTTGAACAACAGAATAATGATATGCCGAGTAATTCTAAACAAAAACTACCTGTTTTATTTATAAGATACAACCACAATAACAATATATCAGATGAACTTTTACAAGACAGTACACAATGTCGTTTAAACACAAATGAAATTGTTTTAGCATCTACTACTGGTGTAGTAGGTGGGATTCCAACTACTATTATCCTAGATACAGGTGCAGCTGTGAGCGTTTTGTCTTTTAATTTCTATAAAAAGATGTGTGAATTGGAACCTGTGCCTGAGTTTCCTGCCCAAAACTGTAAAATAACTACTGCACTAGGTAATAAGTCATGTAGGGTTACGAAGCAAGTTTTTGTAAACGTTAAAATAGGTAATGGAACCGTACAATGGCCATTCCTGGTTGTACAAAACCTTGTGACAAATTGCATATTAGGAATAGATATTATGAGCGAGAAGGACTGCATTATAGACTTCTCCAAAGGTAAATGTATTTTAAATGATAAAGGCAGTGTAATTATTATTGATTTGGACAGGAGAACTCTAAAGCATGACAAACACTGTACAGGGTACAAGGTTCAGTTAGTACTTGACAATGACATTCAAGACATGCAAACACACTCATCTGACACAGAGCTAATGGACTTGAAAACATTGCTTGATCATAAGATAAGTGAAGCTACAGCTCTCAGTGTACATGAACGTATAAAACTACAGGAAGTGTTATCCAAATATTTACAAGTTTTTACCAAACGATTAGGTGTTATCAACACGTATGTGTACAAGATTGAAGTTAAGCCTCACAAGATCTTCTACCATAAGACATATAACGTACCGTTATCTCAACGACCTGCTGTGTGGCAAGAATTAAAACAAATGTTAGACTGGAAGGTCATTGAACCATCCACCTCACCTTATTGTAGTCCTCTACTTGTTGTCAAAAAATCAAATGGAAGCATTAGGTTAGTGTTAGACGCACGAGCTATTAATGAAATAATTTTACCGGTTCACACAAAACCTGAAAATTTAGAAGAGCAATTACAGAAATTTCTAGATGCAAAATATTTTTCCACAATAGATCTCGCTAATTCGTTTTGGCAGGTGGGTATCACTCCTGATTCTCGGAAATATACTGCATTTATGTTCGGGGGGCGAACCTATCAGTTTTGTCTTCTACCCTTCGGACTGAATGTCAGCTCTGGGGTATTCATTACAGCCCTGGATACCGTGCTTGGCGACGATTTAGTTGAGACAGTCACACACTATGTAGATGATATACTGATAGCTACACAATCTTGGAATGAACACGTTGACACTCTTCAAAGAATTTTAGAAAAATTTGCACAAGCTGGAGTCACAGCCAACCTAAGAAAATCAAAATTTGGTTGCAGTGAGATAAAGTATTTAGGACATATCATTAATTCACAGGGCATACGTCCGGATCCCAGTAAATTAGATGCTATCAGAAACTTTCCTAGCCCTCGAACTAAAAAGCAGTTAAAATCATTCCTTGGGCTAGGTTCATTTTTCAGACGTTTTTTTGCCACAACCACTTTTGAACAGTAAACATCTGCTAAATCTACTCAGAAAGAATCAAGTTTGGATCTGGTCGGAACAGTGCCAGAATGACTTTAATGCAATTAAACATGCTTTAGTGAATGCTAACATATTGAGCCATCCAGATTTCAATTTAGATTTTTGTATGACTTGTGACGCTTCACGTACTGGCTTGGGCTGTTGCTTATTTCAAGTAGTAAAGAATAAAGAGGAGGAACAGATAAGAATTATTGGGTTTGCGAGTCGCACTCTAACTGAATGTGAGCGTACATACTCCACTACTGAGTTAGAAACACTTTCCATAGTATGGGCATTCAAGAAATTCAATTATTATTTATTTGGAAAACATATGGTAATTTACACCGATCACCAGGCCCTGACATTTTTGTTAACTTGTAAACTTGTACATCCTAGACTATCACGATGGGCAGTTACACTTCAGAACTACTCTTTTGAAATTAAGTACATAAGAGGTAAGGACAACACCATTGCAGACACTTTGTCTAGACTTCCACAAGGTATGAATGATACCAACAGTGACTTAGAAAATATAAATGACTACAGGATTCTCTTAATGCAAGACAAGCAGTATCACCAATATTATATTGATATGTGCAGAAACATGGCTGAATTACAAAAATCTGATCCTCACTGGTATAAGATAATAACATTACTGGTAGAAAAACACAATCATCCTTTGACTAAGTATTACAGGTTACACAATGATGTGTTATTTTACCGCCGACATCCAAATGCTACAACTGGTGTGTATGCATTCCCAAGGAGTCTGAACGTAATCTAATTTGGCACACACACTTAGTTTGGGGTCATTATGGGACGAAAAAGTGTTTGGCAAAGCTCAGTACATACTGTTATTTTAGCAATATGAGAAGAAAAATTTACAGGGAACTAAAAACATGTGTCATATGTCAAAAATCAAAACCTCAGAATTTATCCACAAAAACAGATTTACATTCTATTTTACCTAGTAAACCCTTGGAAATTCTGTGTACTGACATCAGTGGACCGCATCCAGCAAGCTCTGGAGGCGTCAAATATATCTTAGCTTTTTACGATATATTTTCTAAGCATGTAAAACTTTATGCTTTAAAATCCGCCACTGCAAATGCTATAATACGAAGATTCTCAAGTGATTACCTGACGCACGTGGGAAAACCTAAAGCAATTCTATCAGATAATGCAGCATACTACTCTGGGTACAAATGGAGAAATTTCTTGAAGGACAATAACATTAAAAGTATATTTATTTCGAGGTTTAGTCCACAATGTAACGCGACTGAGAGACTTTTCCGAGAATTAAATCGATTCATGAGGACCTATATTTCATCAAAACATACTAATTGGGTGTCCTACCTAAGTCTTTTCGAAGACGTACACAATAACTTAAATATTTACGATACGAATTACACACCTAACGAGATCATGTTCAATTGCAAACAGAACGATCAGTGGATAGAACCATTACCTAAGTTGTCAGACAAGGAAATCACACCTGAACAGAAAATAAAAGAAGTATTGACTACATTGACACAACACGCACAAATACGAAACAAACATCACAGAAACATAATAAAAAGAAAACAAAAATTCGAGGTAGGAATGCTTGTACTACTTCGTACTCATCATAAATCTGTAGCACTCAAACGACGCAACGCTAAGTGGCGTCTGCTATATGAAGGACCTTATATAATTGTTAACATACCGCATCCTGGTGCGTATCTGTTACAACATCCTAGAACTAACAAAATTATTGGGCTATACGCACACCGAGATCTTAGAGCATTTCATGCTGAATAATGTCAAAGTCATACCCATCAAAATATTGCTAAGCAACTCGAAAAACTCTGTTGTTACAACACAGATAATAAGTAGTATAGAAATTTTCATTTCAGCGGTTCCAGTGACGCAGTTGAAGACAGAAGAATTCTTCTTTCAGCGCGCGCCTCCACCTGAAAGACGGAATATTAAAGTAAAATTTATGATTACGTAGCAGTGGATGACATATTAATTTTTCACGGAACATTTGTTACTGAAGGTACCACTGACTTGGTGTGACACCTGACGAACTGACAGACGTCATCTGTGAAGCGATCTTTTACTTTGAGAAATAGATTAGACGCACATCTCTCAACACGAAAAGCATCTATCAGTAGTCAAGGCCACACAGACACTCTACACACACGCACAAAACGCGAGGAATCGAACATTTTCTCTCTCTTACTATTTTGAATATTTATTGAGTAGTGAAAACGCCTGGTCTTGCCTACTGATGTAATGAATGTTGTGTCTAACCTATCTTAATTTCAGATGACATCACAAAAAACATCGATAATATCCCAGCAAAACCGCTAAAGAGGATGTAAATATCTGCAATTCATGTAATCAAATGTGACACAATGTAATAACCTATAGCGATGTAATGATGATGTAAACATGTTTATGTGCAACTATATTATGTTCATGCTAAGAAAATATGTGACGTGTGTATGTATAATTACTTATTTTTTTTAACTGATGTATAGTGTAACTGTTACTATGTAAAAATTTGAACAAAACGAGTGCCAAAAAGACATTGCATAGTGAACCACTGTTCACGGACATTAACGAACATTACTAACTCTGCAACTACGCGGAAACCTATGTGGAAGAAACTGTTAATGCCATTCATTATGCAGCGTATCTATGTGAACGCGATGAACGATTTCCTTGATTAATAACTACGAACATTTAGGTGAGCTATATTCAGCAAAAAACTGAAAATGTGAAGTGCATAATTCGTGCATCGTCTAGTGATATTACTACAGTACCCAACTTCAAGATGTTAACTGGATTAAATGGACACAAAGTGCCTGTCCAGAAAACAACACGACGGGTGGAAGAATTTTGGTTGGAACTTCAGGGAATGAAATGTTCTCGAAATGTGACGGACACTCTTACCTGGACTGTTCAAGGATCGACGCCAGCTATGTGCCGTCCGAGGTTCTGCAACCAAGCTTCCACGGAATGTAAAAAACGAACTGCACGTGGACCAATTACTCGACGGGTCACGTCTGATCTGTAATAAGCAATGCTTTTAGTCACAACGAACTGCATCACTACGACTATAATGGAAATGAGAAATGGACACGCTTATGTATTAATCACGTTGTTATACAACGATGTTACTGTGATCAAAAAACTTTACCACGACGATACTAACCTGTAAAAAATTATTGTGCAGCGGATGAATATGAACTGTAATAACGACGCGATGTGTATAGGTCAACGCACCTGAAAAATACGGACATTTTTCTTTGAAGTATTTCAAAACAATACTATGTAACTAAGAACATTCAACAATCTAAGTTGTATTGTGTTATAACAAATATGGTAAATTTAAAACTAAGTTACCTGTCATAGAATGTAGTCTTCATATGTAATCTTGGTTGAATATTTTCTTTGTGCAACGACTGAAAAACGCGCGCACACGAACAATATGATCTGCAATACTGTGCCGCGTGATCTAACTGTACGATATAACGGCAGTGCCGCAGTTACACAGACGCTTCTGCGCATGCGCGCACTCTATCTGCCAACATTAGAACTTTTACGGCGCACCCGCGTCATTCAAATTTTGTATATAATGTGTATAATGTGTAATGTAAGTCATGTAAATAATTGTAGATAACTTAGACTTTCTTGTGCCTTTAGGTGAATTGCTCGCCTGCAGGTGTGTCCTTTCGCCTCGCAATTCAGGGGGCAATATAAAGGCACATTTGCATGCCGAGCGTGAGTTTCCTCGGAAACGCGAAATATTAATTAAATAAAAAATCAGTGACAAATAAATAAAGCCTGTGGCACACAACTGCAGCGCTGTGTCGCTGATAAAACAAAAGCACAATTACGTTACTCTTATGTTTGATTAAGAAAGGGGAGAGCTCTGGTTGAAGTGGGCGAGAAGCACGTATTTTATTTTATTGTCTGGCACACCGCCATATTTCATGTTATAGAAGAATACTGCGAGTTGCAACCACACTAGGCACTCGATTCTGTAAAGAATTTATATTTATAAAAGTAAGTAGGATTATGAACTGTAGGCTTATTCATTGAATATATCTGATTTAACTGTGTAACTCTGTACGACGTATTGGCATGGCTGGCAAATTATTGTAATATTGAGATTTAGATCATGAGTCCGCACCTACCGCAGCAGTCTTTGGAAACGATTTAATTACGAAGTCCGATTATTTCAGTTTTATTTCACGGTCAACTACGAGTAACATTGCCTTTACGAAAAAGCCATTGTCAAGCGTCTGATACCGAATAATTAAACGTCCACGTTCCAGGTAAGCAAAATATTAATTACAATTGCAATCACAATCACCATCATACAGATAGAATAATTAACATATTTAAAATAACATTTTTTATTTATTTTATTTATTTTATAGGTTGGTTGTACAAACAGTTCATGCCGAGCCAAGGAGACTTATAATGATACGTGGTGTAGCATTTAGCACCTTCCGGCCCCGCCAGCAACACAGCCTGAACGGTGGTTTCCCCCGATCTACCATAGGTCTCCGTCGCGTTGGGCTCAAAAGAGAGGGACCACAATTAAGATACTTCCATCCAGACTGTGCGCTCCCTCTTAACGGAAGGCGTAGGTCCCTTCAAGAGGTACCTAGCTTTAAGCTCTTATTAGACATGGAGGTACTGTTAACTATTTACATATAAGGTGCAATCTGTTTTTAGGATTGTGTGTGCACCTCTTGTCGGTTGTTCCAGACTGTTTTTTGAAGTAGACCTGGTTGACACTATGGATCATCCGATCTGGACGCTTCAACATCTGTGTTGGTACCCTGGTCTGTATCTGTTTCTTCTTCATCACTCGTGATGTCACTCGTGATTCTAATCATGTCTGTGTCCTCCTGGGCGTCATGATGTCTGTTTGGACCGACTTGCCTTCGGTAGGGTCTTTTGCGCAAGTATTCTATTTGTTGGATCTTCGAGATTTCATCAGTTAGCTTATTGAGTTCAGTCCATTTTTCCGGGTCGCGTATTATGGCATGTAGTTCGTTCTGTGTGTTCAGGCGATTTATGTGTACTTTGTGTCTTGTGTTCGCGTGCGTTGTCCACAGAAGAAGACAGTGTGTTCAGGGGAACCTTCTTCCCCGCGTGTGCATCTATTAGTATGCTGCAGACTCACGCGGTACAAGTGCGTGGGAGAAGAGCCATGTCCTGTGATGAAATGTACCATACCGCGGCTGGGATCGATATGTTTTAGTTTTAGTCTTTCCCGGATGTCAGGGAAGAAATTGTATACACGGCGGCCCTTATCGCTATTGGTCCACTCGTTCTGCCAGGTATCCACTCGCCGTGCTCTGAGTTGGCGTGTTGTCTCAATCGGTACACCAGTGATCTGAGGAACCTGGTCTATTCTCCCCATCCTAAGCCAGTACATTGCTGTGCGGTACCTGATGGTGATATCTATGGGGAAGATTCCCATGACGACACATAGTGCGCCATTTGACGTTGTGTTGAATGCCCCTGTTAGTCGAAATAGAACACTTCTTTGCCCTCGACGTACAATGGTTCTGTTGGTTGAGAGACTTAATCTGTGGGCCCACGTACTGGCAGCAAAACATAGTACTGACTCGAAGAGAGCTCAATGGTATGTTCGTGAGACTGACAGGGTAGTCTGAATTGTTCCGAATTTAGAGTAGCCAGTTTGTGTAGTATCTTTTCTACTTTGTGTTTGCATATTCGCATGTGTTCGTGGAAGTTCAATCGTTCGTCAATGTATACTCCTAGATATCCTGTGACTGCTAGTCTTTTTATGTTTCTGTCCCCGATTTTGACTATTGAGTTCCTGCGCAGGATACCCTTTAGCAATGTATAAGTTGTTTTGTTTCCTGCTATCTTTAACTTATTATCTGTGCACCATTGGGTTATTGTCCGAAGTGTTCCATTGGCTCTTTCTTCTAGCTGGGCACGGTTATTTGCTGAAACTGTGACGAGTAGATCATCAGCATAAGCGACAACTCCATCCGTCAAGATGTGCTCCTCTAGTAACTGTAGGAGCGGTTCTATCACTATGTCCCAGAAGATGGGGCCGCAGATCGACCCTTGTTTGTAACTCGTTTAATCACTTTCTGGTTGTACATTTGCCAAAAGACCGTTCTGTCTCTGCAATAGTCCATGAAACTATTCTACTGAGACTCCGGTACCTCCAGGTGTCTGAGCCTCCTGAACAAGGCCGGCCACCAGAGGTTGTCTACGAGACAGCGCTCGCCAGGTCTCGTTGTACGGGCAAACGGCCATAACTTGCGTCTAGACAGAATTTGCTTTCATCGCTGAAGACCGCAGCGCGCCATTCCATCAACAGTCCTACTGCTAATAGCCGGTTCGCAACAGTTCGTGTTGACATGTCCGGGCTCACAAGCCCTCTTATCTGTGCTGTCGTAGCAGTACGATCTGCCACTGCTGCCCTTACAATAAGATGATCAAGGCGGATGTCTGCGCTGCGTGGTCGTCCAAAGTCTCCTCCACTGGTGTGAGAACTTTCACGTGACCACTGATACCAGCTGACCGACGCACCAAGTTCAACTTGTGCGAGGGACGTCGAGCCCGTCCCACATGTCCTCCGTTCGGTCCACTGCTGTGGCCGCCCCGGGTACTGCCTGCACTGAGGTTGACCCCTCTCCAGTGGTCGAGTGGGAGATCATTCCAAAGTCTCACGGGCAGCGAAAGACTATCCAAGGGGCCGATGGTAGGGCGTCCCCGGCTCGTTTGACGAACAGGATTCGGGCGTTATCTGTGGCTGACGAAGTCTCTGATCCGAGTGCAGTCGTCCACCCTGTTCTAGAAAAAGCTTCTCGGTCAGCTTGGTCTGGACATTCATAGAGGATGGATTTACTGGTGGTTGGGAGCTCCAACTTTAGGCGCATAATGGAGCCCCTTAGGAACATAGCTGCCAAGGAACGAAAGGAAGCCAGTGTGCACTCCGTGGGAATACCGGGGCAGACATTCCGGAAGTGGAAAGGGTGCTTCTGGATGCTGTGAAAAGTGCAGGGTGCAGCCAACTGCAGGTGGTGGCTCATGTCGGTTTCAGTGACGTGTGTCGCTTTGGATCGGAGGGATTCTCTCTGGTTTTGGGCGGCTAGCGGAAATGGTAAAGTGACCATAGATGTTAAGTCCCATAGTGCTCAGAGCCATTTGAAATGGTAAAGACTGCCAGGATTGTTTGCGAGATTAAGGCGGAGCTCACTATCCGCAGCATCGTTGATAGAGTCAGGTGGAGGGTCTGAATCAGAGACTCATGTGGTTCGTGTAGGATGCAGATTCCTTGACTTGCGCCATCAGGTGGTGGCTTTCCGGGTTCTGCTTAATAGGTCACTAGACACAGGAAGCGGCTACATGGGTAGCGGGGCCTCTGTGTGAAAGGGACTGGGCGCCCCTTTTTTAGGATAGAAGGTCTCAAGAAACTACAGAATAGGCGTCCATCTCAAAGGGGCAGGTAAAACACAGTAAGATAGTTGTAGAAACGATCGGTACTGTAGTTGTAAATTGTCGTAGCTGTGTTGGGGAAGAACCAGAGCTCCAAGTCCTAATAGAAAGCACTGAAGCTCAAATAGTTATAGGTAATGAAAGCTGTCTAAAGCCGGAAATAAGTTGAGACGAAATTTTTTCAAACAATCCAACAGTGTTCAGAAAGGATAGATTACATACAGTTGGTGGTGGAGTATGGAATAATATGTATAGAAGACATACTTGACAATCGGGCTAAACGATTAACTGGATCATTTTACCGACCGCCCCGACTCAGAAGATATAATTGCTGAACAGCTCAAAGGAAACTTGAGTCTCATTTCAAATAGGTACCATACTCATACAATTGTAGTCGGTGGTGAATTCAATCTACCCTCGATATGCTGGAAAAATTATACGTTTAAAGCCGGCGGCAGGCAAAATACGTTATCCGGAATTGTACTGATTGCTTTCTCAGAAAATTATATTGAGCAATTATTTCATGAGCCCACTCGAAGCGTAAATGGTTGCGAAAGTATACTTGAGTTGCGAAAGCATACTTGACCTCTTAGCAACAAATAATACTGTACAAATAGGGAGTATGGTGACGAATACAGGGATTAGCGACCACAAGGAAGTTGCTACTAGGCTCAATACCGTAAAACCTACACCTACAACCATCAAAAAGAAAAGCAAAGAATATCTATTTTAAAAAAAAGATGATAAAAATGCTCTTAACGGCTTTTTAGGAGACAGTCTTCACTCCTTCCGATGTGATGAAGTAAGCGAAGCATACAAAAGATGTGAAATGATTTCAAAGAGATAGTATAGACGCCAATTGAGAGATATATACCACATAAATTAATGACTGATGGTACTGATCCCCCATGGTACACAAAACGCTTGAGATTTCTGTTGCAGAACCAACGATAATAGTATGCCATATTTAAAAGAACGCAAAATCCAAGATTGACAAAGTTTTTAAGAAGTTAGAAATATAGCGAGTGCTTTAATAATTTCCGAAACGAAAGAGGCAGAAAACCCAAAGAGATTCTGGTCATATGTAAGCACAACAGTGGCAACACGTAATCAATACCTTCACTGCGCGATCACAACGGTGTAGTTATCGATGACAGTGCCACTAAAGCAGAGCTATTAAACACGGTTTTCCGAAAAGCCTTCACCAAATAAGACGAATTAAATGTTCCTGAATTACAATCAAGAACAACTACCTAGATGAGAAACATAGATGTAGATACCCTCGGTGTATCAAATCATCTTAAATCCCTAAATAAAAGCAAGGCTTCCAGTCCAGATTGTATACCAGTCAGCTTTCTTTTAGAGTATACTGACACAATAGTTCCATAATTAGCAGTTATATACAGCCGCTCGCTCACAGAAAGATCAGTACCTAAGGACTTGAAAATTGCTCAAGTCACACCAATACCCAAAAAGGGAAGTAGGAGTAATTCGCTGAATTATAGCCCCATATCTCGAACGACTATTTGCAGTAGGGTTTTGGAACTTATACTGTGTTCGAACATTATCAAGTACCTCGAAGAAAACGATTTATTGACACGTAGCACGGATTCAGAAAATATCGTTCTTGTTAAACACAACTAGCTCTTTATACTTGAGCTGTGCGTGGCTCGTGTTCCAGCCATCATATATTTTACACCCTGTTCTAGCAGTAGTGGACACCAAAAGATCCTAAGGAAGATCCCAACAGAGCTGTCGAAATGTCGAACATTTTAGAAGAAACATGACGTGGCCTAGTAACCCGGAAGGTTTTATCTTCACTATATTACACCGTATTTTTAACATACTTCCACCACACTACGTTAATTTAAATTACTACCGAGTTGCTGCTTTGCCTGACCGTGAGCGGCGTTAGCAGCGCTTATCGATATATCCCCTCTCGCAGTATCTTTGCTCAACTGCTTTTACTTCCCGTTCGTTGTCTGTCGTAGGGAAGTTGGGGTCACGAATTCGGGCTGCCAGTCGGTTGAAACGCGTCTGGAGCGCAGTCAGGACCTGCCTGTCGGGGAGTTGCAATGTGGCAGTAGTGTAGTCGGGCTGGAGCAGCAGTGAGGTCTGCGTCGACATGGTTCGCCCGACCATTGCCGCCACGCATCACTTGAGCCAGGCCACGGTCTTGGACGATCGTCGGACGGTCGTCCCACCGAACGGCGCGTTTTGGCTCGCATATCGTGCACGAGTCGGCTGTGTGTGTGTGTGTGTGTGTGTGTGTGTGTGAATCGACTTGCGATTTGTCTTCGTGTGTGCTTAGTTACTATTGGGTATCGTTCAGGTCTTTTTGCAAGTGTTTGTCAGGTTGTGTGTGTAGTTGGCGTTATTTCCACTGACGACTATTTTAGATGTTGTCGGCATTCTGCGGCTAGTCGGTCGGTTGGTGCGGACCACGGAGGAGTTCACCAACCCAGGACGTCAAAGTTGAGTAGTGGTTTCAAGCACGCAAGCCACCTCCATTCACGTTGTGTGATTCGTTTCGGAGGTTTTCCTGTGAGCAGCACCAAGTGTTTGTATTGCTGAAATTTAGCCGCCATGCGGTGGAATTAACTGTATTGGCTGACTGCAATTCAAGTGCACCAGCGGAATTTTCTGCCTTATTGCCGTTAGTGTTCCAGTTACATGCCCTGGCCACTACGGTTATTTCAGGCAGTGTCCTTTCCTCACCTGTTGTCTCTGTCCAGCACGGTGTGTAGTTTCTACAGCTTAATACATATACCTATTTGATTGTGGATAATCACGCCCGTAACATTTTGTGTTTGAATTCTCATGTACCGATTGGTGGCAAGCAAGTCGTTTTTCGGTCGGTCTTATATTTTTTAAAATTTTCGAGCTTAAACATTGCGGCTTGGAACCTCATTCTTAAAATTACCTTTCAAGCTTAAACATTTTGGCCTTCTGCCTTTGAAGGTTATGGTAATTTATTTTAAAATCTTGAAAATTTTACTGTGGGCCTTCAGCCGTTTGTATTGCATCTTGTTTATGTTTGTCTATCCACCCTTGCCTTGAGGCTTTCAGCCTAGATGTGATATATATACGAAGTGAGCAAGTGAATATGGAATATCGCCTCAGCTGTGCGACTGGATTCGTGATTTTCTGTCAGAAAGGTCACAGTCGTAGTAATAGACGGAAAGTCATCGAGTAAAACAGAAGTAATATCCGGCGTTCCCCAAGGAAGTGTTATAGGCCCTCTACTGTTCCTCATCTATATTAACGACATAAGACACAATCTGAGTAGCTGTCTTAGATTGTTTGCAAATGATGCTGTCATTTACCATCTTGTAGAGTCGTCAGATGACCAAAACGAATTGCAAATTGATTTAGGGATGATATTTGTGTGATACGAAAAGTGGCAATTGACCCTGAATAAAGAAAAGTTTGAAGTTATTCACATGAGTACTAAAAGAAATCCGCTAAATTTCGATTACGCGATAAGTCACACACATCTGAAGGCTGTAAATTCAACTAAATACTTAGGAATAACAATTACAGATAACCTAAATTGGAACGATCACACAGATAATGTTGTCGGTAGAGCAAACAAAAGGCTGCGATTCATTGGCAGGACACTTAGAAGGTGCAACAGGTCTACGAAAGAGACTGCTTACACCACGCTCGTCCACCCTATTCTCGATTATTACTGTGCATTGTGAGATCCGCATCATGTAGGACTTACGGATGACATCGAAAAAGTTCAAAGAATGGCAGTTCGTTTTGTATTATCGCGAAATAGGTGAAATAGTGCCACAGATATGATACGTGAATTGGAGTTGCAGTCATTAAAACAAAGGCGTTTTTCGTTGCGACAGGAACTTCTCATGAAATATCAATCACCAGTTTTCTCCTCCGATTGCGAAAACATTCTGTGGGCGCCCACCAATAAAGGGAGAAAAGATCATTACGATAAAATAAGAGAAATCGGCGCTCGTAAAGAAAATTTTAAGTGCTCGTTTTTCCCGCGCGCCGTTCGGGAGTGGCACGGTATAGAGACAGCTTGACGGTGGTCCATTGAACCCTCTACTAGGCACTTTATTGTGAATCGCAGAGTAATCATGTAGATGTAGATGTGTGGTAAATCTCCGAAAGGACCATCCCGTCATTCGAAAGGCCACAATTTCACTCCTTTCAAACTTGCTCACTTCGTTGTAGGAAGCACGAGTGCGTCTCTGTAGGAAGCACGAGTGCGTCCCTGTTTCACTATTGCCTGCTTGCTTCACACGTTTGCAACACACAGAGCCTTCTGGCTGTAAGCATTCTCTTTGAAAAACTAGACACAGATGGCGCTCTGGTAGCTATGCCGCAACTCTATCTGCTGGGTGACGAAGAATCAGAAACTTTATCTGTACATCTACTATCCCCGAGGTGGCATATGCCGTCATCGGATCAAAGTGGACGTCTTCTTTTTTCCGGCAGTGTACATTGACTGACCTTGTGTGTAACGTATGTTAGCTCTAACACGGCATGCTCTGTTCTGCAGGATGATTTGATAATGGACTAAAGTCCGAAACTGGTCGCCATTCAAATAAAAACAAAGTTGAGCGCAACTTTGACTGTTTTCTAATGTCATTGAATCCACAGCATTTTCCTTCTACTGTTGTGTTGGTGAGTTATTCAAGATTGGCAATTACATGAAGTTATTAACAGAGGTCAGACTCATGGTAGTTATTTGATTACAGAATCAGAATTGTAAAAATGCAACACATTACCGATCCATGTACTGTGTCGACATGTAGACGAAAGCGCGATATAATCTCTTTGCCTGTAGCGAAGCAACAGTCTGCTTCACGTCTCTCCAGCGAACATCCGCGCGGTCTGCCACACTGACTTAGCGGCGGACCGCATCAGCTAGCTCTCAGTCGATGACCACCGACAGCTGGAGAATTGCCGTCCATGGCAGGTGCTGGCACACATGTGGGACATGGGCACTGAGAGCAGCTGCTGGAATTAAGTACTATTTCCATTTAGTATGTGGCGCTATTATACCAACGTAAACGCCCGAGAAGCACGTCGCTTGGATTTGGTGGATAATGGCCCTCGAAATTGATTTGCTGTTTATGGCCACATAATGCACGGACAATGTGCGAAGTTTTATTTTTTAAATCTTAAATGACGAAAACTGGCTAACGCAGCTTCCATATTTGAGTAAGATATTCTGTGCTCTTAATATTCTCAATTTATCGCTGCATGGGAACGATGTCCAAAAGTTGTGTGTTTAAAATAATGTATGAGCAATTGTTACAAAGCGTGGCACATGGTACAGAAAAAATTAAAGGCAGTCTTTTTGATGCAATTCCATTCCTCAACGACTTCATAGAAACATGTGGAGTCAAAGTTATCGACCAAACTGAAACTGACGTGAAGGAACATCTTGTAGCATTGGCCTCTAGTTTCAGGTAATTCTTTTCAAATGATTTTTACTAATAACGGTTTAAATGATTTGAAGCATTTCGTATTGAACGTAGATCTAATTATTTTCGTCATTTTATTTTTCAATCAATTAAAAAGTAGCAATTAAGTTCTGCTTTTTAATTTAAAATGATAATGATGTTGCCGTTTAATATTTTAAGTTAGAGGCTTTTATGAACTGATATTTTTACTTTAGACCCAATGACAATTGTTTGTTTATACAAGAGCATTACTTAAAATTGGTTCTTTTCTTAGTATTTACTTTCCAAGAATTCCTGCTGAATTGTTACGCATACTAAATCAGCTTGTAGACGACAACATTTAAAAGATAAAACAGTCAGCATCTGAGGAAGACCTCGAGACGAAACTAACATGATATATCTTTGAAGAAATTAATGGAATTCACAACTATTTACTTAAGAGATTTTTATAAAAATATAAAAAGGAGAAAAAAAACACAAACAAACTTTTGTGGTAAACTACTTACGAATAAAAACCAACAAACTTAAATCCAGATACTAAAAGTATCATTAACACCAAGTGTAAACAATACTAAACAATATCACGATTCTCATTGAGCTTATCATTTAATTTCCATAAAATAAATTTATTGTTGGACCAAATATTGTCTCTTTTCTTCAATAATATTCTCTTCACCATTTTCAAAATTTTTACTGAGCAGACCATTTGCACATATAATAATAACTTCTGTTTTATGTCATATTTAATTTTTATATTCTATTAATTCTTTGTGGCCCCTGTAGTGGTTGTATGTGCACATACATATATTGGGTCACAAAAATCCTTCCAGAATGACGGTGGGTTCGGTTACAAAAAAGATTTTGAGCCACTGGTATGGATCATCATATTATGTATTTTACAGTTGAATGAAATTGATTCCTCACCTGCAGATAACCTACGTTGATAAAGCTTTCTCTCTGTTCATGACACAGACATTCTTATTTAATTGGTTTCACCTTGATTTCTAATTTATCCATATTTGCGCTGCCTTTGCGTCGTTAAATTAGGTACTCAGGACTAGTGTAATTGCTTGTTGTTTTATTGAAAGCTTTGCAGAATTTTGTTGTTTAAATTTTGTATATACAATTTTTATGCAATCAACCTCGTCACTTGTCGTTCGTCTTCGGTGTTTAAGTACTGTTTTTTTGATTTAGCTAAGTCCTATATGTTATTATAACCCAATGATTGTTTGTTTTGCTTTGCTTAAGTGTCCCAGTTCTGTTGACTACCGATGTATTTTTCTTTATAACAGTGTCAATTGATAATTTTCTGTGTACTCTAGAAATGACTGAATTTTCGGACTGTGTCTCGTTGAAATTATTTTGACATAAGGTTTACGCAACGCCTCGCTTTCAGATCTAACCCAAAAAAATTTTATTTCAAATATGAAAGATTCATTAGCAATTTTCTTCCATTTCATTAAATTCGTCCTGTGTGACGTCTGAGAAAGCACTTTGCTGAATATTGTTGCTAAGATTATCGTTCCTCTCAGCTCCTCAATAGCTACAGTGTCACGTGTATGATCAGCCATTTTAAATCTGCCATTCTATCGAGACATTCTGCAGACTACAGCCTGAACTATGATTTTCAACTTTGGTGTATGCAACCATGTCGTTACTACATATTTTATAATGTCACTTACGCAGTACACAGTACTCTGTGGCTTCCATCCCCTATTACTACTTCTTAGAATCCAACAAAGAACTACAAGTCTACCATTCATTTACTTAGCAACATGCCTCACTTCCCTCCATTTCTGTTTGGTTTGAGACATAATTACGTCCTTCCCTCTTATGTATTCAAGATCCATCCCTTTGTTTCCCCGACTCTTCATTTATTGCGTTCCATTACTATACGTCTACATCTCTTTGCCATTAGTGAAAACTAGTAATACACATCGATCGTAAATTTTCCATTTCAAGCAATTGGATGCTCAGTTTTGAAACTTCTATTTACGAATTCCTTCCCTAGCCAGTTTTACTGTTTCGTTTATGCCTTTTCCTTTCCACAAGGCTATGTTCTTCACCTTACCAAAGTACAAAAATTACTCAATTGGTTTTATGTCTTCATTCATAATCTCTACTATTTTTTCTTCCATGAGTTGACTATACATTATTTTGTCTCATTACAATAGATTGTTAGACGCACTTTCACAGTTACTGAGTTAAGTTCTACCATCGTTCGTTGACGTGTATGTGCTACTAGGGGTACAGAGTACAAGGTAAGCAGCAAAAGACACATGGTTCAGGTATGCTCCACAACTACATTCTCCCTCAGAAAATTTAAAAGCACGAATTTTAAATATTTTTACTGTGCCGAACAGTGATACGTTAAGCAAATCAGTAACAGCTCTCAACTGAACAGTGATACATTATAGCAATAATTACTCGTGTTAAACTGTAAATGACCAGAAACTAAAAATTCTCTCCTTTTCCAACTTTTCGGTGAACAAATAAAGCTAACGGGACTGTATTTAGGAGAATGTGATTAAAAGTCTAAAAAGAATAAGAATACAGGTTCAGAAAGGAATCAAAAGAATGTAAATACAGGTTTAAAAAGGGTATCCAATTACTAATCGTTAAAATGAAAGTTTGTTACGAAATTTATCTACTTCATTTACATTTGTAACTTCACGAAGATCGCAGTTACATTCTTCATATATACAACAAGTAGAACCTCGATAAAACGCGGCAGAGGCTTCATATAACGAACAGCGAATAGGAAAAATCAATGCAATTGTGCAATTTGGTCCGTTAGTATGACACGCATTTTCTACCATTAAAACTGACCCAAGTCACATAAATATTGTACATCTCACTAATGTAAGTGCTTGCGTGCATTTTATTTACAACAATCTCTCATTCAGAAAAGTGAAATATAATTTTTGGAACACTACTCTCTTTGTCCCTGAAGCTGAAAAGGTGAATAGGGTATCCTTAATCTTGTTTTCAAGTAGTGGGAAGTGTAAGGTAATCCCTGCTCCATGTCTGCACCGCTCCTCAAGTTACTAGCAAACAGAACAGATGTTATGCGCCGTTCAGTCACTGACTTATACATCCAGTCTTTAATCTGATTACAATATATTACAACTCACGCTATGGTTTTATAAATGTATAAAGTTCAGACTTCAGGACAAAACAATGCTTCGTAACACGTTCCACTGAACTACACACACAGTAAAACGATGGGAGGCACTTGTTCGGGTAGTCTGATTTGCGCTGTGCTTAGCGGTTGAACCTCCAAACCCTGCGATACTCGGGCTACAGATTGAGCACACTGGTGAATCTGTATGGGATAAAGATGGAAGCATCTATTTTTTAACATTAGAGAAATGCATTGAACTTGGTAGACTGACAGACTATTTGGCGCACTAAGGCTGAACATCTTGAATGAAAAGTAAAAAAAAAAAAAGGCAAAAATGTCGCTAAGTGAGCTATATTTTCACTTATGTAATTTTAGAGGTACTGGTCGCCCTACGATTCAGTTTTCCAGTTTAAGCCGTTTGGGTGCTGGAGTGTGCAACTAATGATTTATGAGCAAACAATGCCTATTTACAGTAATATGGCTCAACTTCGTAATATGCTTATAAAACTATTGTGTCAATTTTTAATACGCTTAGTGCGGTTTAAAAATGTACAATTATGGCGAAATTAGTCTTCAAACCGTCAGAATATACACACGCTTTTATGTCACTGACCTATAATTTCCACTGTTGCAGTAGCTTCATTATAGTATTTAACAATGCTGTTATTTTCAGTTCTAAACTACCCAGAAAAAAAACAGAGCAGTGCAAATACGGCGCCACTGCAAGCACTGAGCGCAATGCATGTGCTATGTTGTGCTAGGTTTCTCAGATGAGGATTCATGGCGCGTACGTTGCAGCTGAGGCGATTCTACAGATTCTCTACTGGGTTTAGATCTGGGGAGTTTGGTTCAAATGGTTCAAATGTCTCCGAGCACTAAGGGACTTAACTTCTAAGGTCATCACTCCCCTAGAACTTAGAACTACTTAAACCTAACTAACCTAAGGACATCACACACATCCATGCCCGAGGCAGGATTCGAACCTGCGACCGTAGCGGTCACGCAGTTCCAGACTGTAGTGCCTAGAACCGCACGGCCACCCCGGCCGGTGGAAGTTTGGTGGCCAGGGGTGTAGGTAAAACTTATCCCGGTGGTCTTCGAACCACGCACGTTCACTACAAGCCGTGTGGCATTTATCATTGCCCTACTAGTAGATGCCATCATGTCGGGAAGAAAAAGACTGAATGTAGAGGTGGACGTGATCCAAAATGATAGACGCAAAGTTGTGTTGATCCACTCTGCCTTCGAGAGTGACGATACCAGCCAGGAAATGCCACGAAAAACTTTCCCTAAACCATCCCCGCCTCAGGCCTGGACGTTACCGGCTATTATTTCAGGGTGTTTGCTTTCAGAGACTTCCGGTCGTACACTCCAACGTCCATCCGTCCGACGGAGGATAAAAAGTGATTATCCTTAAAAGGACTACTCAGTGGACATCCAGCCTCGGTATTGGAGATCAAATGCCACCTTCGTCGATGAAAAAGAGCAGTCAGCATGGGTACATGAACCAGGCGTCTGCTGGCGAGGCCCATATACAGGAATGTTCGCTGAACGGTTGTTGACGAGACGTTGTTGGTTGTCCTTTGCATCATCAGGGCTGTCATTTGCTCTGCAGTTGCTCGTCAACTCGCTCGTACACGTCTCCGGAGCCGTCGTTCATCCCTGCCAGCTATGGCTCCTGGTGCTGCACTGTTGCTTCGGCCCCGATTTTGGAAGTGCCATTTTGCCGTTCACGATGTACTTTCACGACGGTGCCACGCAAACTGCTTACAGAGTCGGCCGCTTCGGAAATGCTTCCACCATTGGTCCGAAAGGCAGTGGTCATGCCCTTTTGACGTCAGATAAATTGCTAAGTTTTCTGATGACGACAACGACTGCACAGTTTCCTCGCGCTTTGTATACCCTCCACTGCTAGTGCTGCCACCAGTCATCTGTTACTGGTCACTGAACATTGATTTCGAACATAGGCGGTTGTCACATCAATGTCACTCTACCGTGTAGTGTCTCACACGTTCGAATTCCGGAGGAGAGGTGATAACGCCTCGTCGCCATTTACAATAACCTTTTACTAAAAGCGTTTAAATTTATAGATATATCACATTCAAAGTTTCTTAGATGAACCTCAAACAACAGAGTAAAAGTGGCAAAGAATTCTGGAAAATTACGATTTATGTTTAACACAACACAGTTTCCAGTTTTTCATTTCATCGCTTGCCCACATAGATGCGCTTACAGGCAGATCTGCTGCACAAAATCTTCCAGTCGTGTAAATGTCCACATTCACAGGCGACCACTGCCTGCTGGCAGAACAAATCCGATACATTTCTTAATTCCAAAAGTAGAACCGGCAAACCACAGCAAGCTCAGTAATGTAACAAGACAGAAGGAAGGAGACCCAGCTCCCTCGGAAGAAGAAGCGACGGACATTAATTTTCCTGACCATAGGCGGAAAATAGTGTAAGAAACGGCGTACCTCTCATTTCAGCAGTGCACTGGTGAAATAATGATGACTGCATGCCTCCATTTTACATCGTGTAAATTATTCCTCTTCTAACTTCTGCTGAAGCACCGTTTTAATTCTCAATGTAAGCACATTATTGTTATTATTATAATAGTATTAATACATATGCTTTATGGGTGTGGTGGTAGAAACGTAGACTCCAGCCATTCCGGTCACGGGTTCAATCTCGGACAGGAGCGAAGAATATTCCGTTTTCCAGTACTTCCAGATTGATCCTACGTCCACTCAGCCTTCTATTAAATGAATACCAGGTATTTTCACTGGGAATAAAAGGTGGCCAGGGTGATGGGTCTGCTGATTGAATTTTGTATTTAGCTGCAAGTAAACTTCGGGTGTCAATGTTTCGACGCTTTTATTTGCCGAGGAAAAGTATGAATAATAGTAATTTTAATATGTTGTATTACCAGCGCCATTCCTTATCATTAACAATGAAACTGCACCTTGAAACAGGCGTAGGATGAATATAATCCTTCCACAGTGTGTTCATAATTATGAAATACTCGCATAATAACTACATAATAAATAGCAGTGGCGCTAGGTTAATATGCAATATGGTATTTTGTGTTGGAGAACACTATGCTAACTTCATCTCTCAATAGGATATTTATTATGCAGCAGATTCACTGGTGGGATAGCGTTCTTACGGCAGAAGTGGAAACTAATGATGATTGTGTAAGTAAACCAAAACCAGTAAGCACAATAAAATCCATACTGGTGCCCTGATGGAAATTAAACTGTTTCCTATTAACTTGAATTTGAATACTAAGAAAGACCTGGATTTCTTTTTACTGTTGGAAATTGTGTGAGCAACATTTTGGTGTGACTGCAGACATAACAACGGACTTACTTACACTTCCAGTGTAAGTTAGCAACACTTTTGGAACAATAATAGTCTTTTTTTATTAAAAGCGTCAATTTGTAATTATTGCATTTGTGGAATTCAAAGTTAAATATGTCCTTTGTTGTATATCTATGTGACACTTTACATACAATGAGGTGAAAGAAGTCATGGTATATTTCCTACTATGGTGTCGGACAACCTTTGCCCGGAGTCTTGCAGCAACTCGACGTGGCATGGACTCAATAAGTCGTTGGAAGTTCCCTGCCAAAATATTGAGCTGCGCTGCCTCTGTGGCAGTCCGTAATTGAGAAAGTGTTGCCGGTGCAGGATTTTGTGCACGAAGTGACCTCTAGTTTATGTCCCACAAATGTCGGTTGGGATTTACGCTGGGCGAAGTGGGTGTCCAAATCACTCACTCTAACTGTCCAGAATGTTCTTGAAACCTGTCGCGAACATTTGTGGCCCGGTGACAGGTCGTTCATCTTCCACAAAAATCCCGTCATAGTTTGGCAATATGAATCAATGAATGGCTGCAGATGGTATCCAACTAGTGGAACATAACCGTTTTCAGTCAATGACCGGTTAAGTTCTAATAGAGGAACCAGGGCATTCCACGTAAACACAGCCCACATCATAAAGAAGCCACCAAGAGTATCGAAGGCTCCGTGGGTTCTGCGCCACAGACCAAACCTAGCATCGGCTCTTACTAACTGAAATCGGGACTCATCTGAACGGGTCAATGTTTTCCAGTAGTTTGGAACACAACCGATATTGTCGCGAGTGGAGGAGAGGCGCTGCAGGCGATGTCGGGCTGTTAGCAAAGGCACTCGCGTCGGTCTACTCCTACCATAGCTGATTGACGGCAAATTCCGTCACACTGTCCTAACCTATACGTCCGTCTTAAGTCCTACATTGATTTTTGCGAGTATTCCACGCAGTGTTGCTTCCGTGTTAGCATTGACATTTCTACGCAGACTAGCTGCTCTCGGTCGTTAAGAGAAGGCCGTCGGCCACTGCGTTGTGCGTGGTGAGAGGTAATGCCTGAAATTTGGTATTCTTAGCACACTCCTCATTCTGTGGATCTCGCAACACTGAATTCCCTAGGGTTTTCTGAAATGGCCCGTCCCATGCAGTTAGCTCCAACTATCATTCCGAGTCCAAAATCTGTTACCTACCATCGTACGGCCGTAATCACGTCGGAGATCATTTCACACAAATCACATGAAATACCTAGGTACAAATGATAGCTCTGCCAATGCACTACCCTATTATATATTGTGTGCGCGTTGCTACCGATATCTCCGTTTGCCCATATCGCTATCCCATGACCTATTTATCATCTCAGTGTTTAGGCGTGTATACGTGGTGATACATGTTTTAGGAGCACATTGCATAGTTATTTTATGCACTAGACATATACACTACCGGCCATTAAAATTGCTACACCAAGAAGAAATGCAGATGATAAATGGGTATTCATTGGACAACTACGTTATACTATAACTGACACGTGATTGTATTTTCACGCCATATGGGTGCATAGATCCTGAGAAATCATTACCCAGAACAACCACCTCTGGCCGTAATAACGGCGTTGATCCGCCTGAGCATTGAGTCAAACAGAGTGTGGATGGCGTGTACAGGTACAGCTGCCCATGCAGCTTCAACACGATACCACATTTCATCAAGAGTAGTGACTGGCATATTGCGACGAGCCAGTTACTCGGCCACCATTGACCAGACGTTTTCAATTGGTTAGAGATCTGGAGAATGTGCTGGCCAGGGCAGCAGTCGAACATTTTTTTGTATCCAGAAAGGCCCGTACAGGGCATGCAACATGCGGTCGTGCATTATCCTGCTGAGATGTAGGGTTTCGCAGGGATCGAATGAAGGTTGGAGCTACGGGTCGTAACATATCTGAAATGTAACGTCCACTGTTCAGAGTGCCGTCAATGCGAACAGGTGGTGACCGAGACGTGTAACCAATGGCACCCCATACCATCATGCCTGGTGATACGCCAGTATGGCGATAACGAATGCAACCTTCCAATGTGCGTTCACCGCGATGTCGCCAAACACGGATGCGACCATCATGATGCTGTAAACAGAACCTGGATTCATCCGAAAAAACTACGTTTTGACATTCGTGCACCCAAGTTCGTCGTTGAGTACACAGTCGCAGGCGCTCCTGTCTGTGATGCAGCGTCAAGGGTAACCGCAGCCATGGTCTCCGAGCTGATAGTCGATGCTGCTGCAAACGTCGTCGAACTGTTCGTGCAGATGGTTGTTGTCTTGCAAACGTCCCCATCTGTTGACTGAGGGATCGAGACGTGTCTGCACGATCCGTTACAGCCATGCGGATAAGATGCCTGTCATCACGACTGCTAGTGATACGACGCCATTGCGATCCAGCACGGCGTTCCGTATTACCCTCGTGAACCCACCGATTCCATATTCTGTTAACAGTCACTGGATCTCGACCAACGCGAGCAGCAATGTCGCGATGTGATAATCCGCAATCGCCATATTCTACAATCCGACTTTATCAAAGTCGGAAACGAGATGGCACGCATTTCTTCTCCTTACACGAGGCATCACAACAACTTTTCACCAGGCAACGCCGGCCAGCTGCTGTTTGTGTATGAGAAATCGGTTGGAAACTTTCCTCATGTCAACATGTTGTAGCTGTCGCCACCGGCGCCAACCTTGTGTGAATGCTCTGAAAAGCTAATCATTTGCATATCACAGCATCTTCTTTCTGTCGGTTAAATTTCGCGTCTGTTGCACGTCATCTTCGTGGTGTAGTAATTTTAACGGCCAGTAGTGTAGTTATCCTCCATTGATACGGATGGCCCAAGGATGGTCAGAGTTTGACAGAAATCGATTGCTAAAATTAAAATAAGTACAACTGTGTATTGCTTGATGCATTTTCTAATATCTGTCTTAAGAATGTTCATATTATGAACAGCAGTACATAAGTAGTATGTCGATACGACATCTTGCTCTAGCCAAAATAAATTGAATTTACATAACCATGTCTGAAACGGAATTGTTATTGTTAAGAGTTCGAAATATTTCAACCTGGTGAGTGGTACAGTCCAGATAAATTAAATTTTTGGGGAACTGGAGGTGTAGAGCGGTTGTTTGCAACAGACAATGGTTTTTTATGAATGGGTTGGTCACAGTTCCTCGCGCTGCAGCTACCTCAAGGACAGAGTGGTGTGGTGTGGTGTGACGGTTACCATAAGGACATCGTCCTGTGGTGTGACTAACGTGGCCTCTCCTGGCTGGTGACGTGCCGGTGGGTGGTGGCATGGAGCCTCGGGAACAAAGGGGATAATTTGATGGCTGCAAATAACGGGCCCTTCCCGGCCCCTTTGAAGTTATTAGCAAGTTATAAAATTTGCATAATAGTCGAAAGAAGTAGGAGCAGGGTCGGCCAGCCAAGTTGCCAAAGAGGCTTTTAAAATCATTACGCCAAGTTCGTCGGCGTGACTCTCTTCTTCGTAGCTTACGCTGCTGCCTCCGGCCTCTGGAAATTCCCAAGTGGCCTCACCCTTTGGAAAGATGCCTTCGCTCGTATCTGCTCTAATACACCTGCTCAGTTTTCATTATGGTTATAATTCATGCTAGGAACGAAACGTTTGCCCAGTGTGCCACTTGAGTCTAAAGCCAATGGCCTTTGTTTTTAGACACGAACTCTTAAAGCTGTGAGATATTTATGTGAAATTAGAGGCTCCAAATAGATTTATTGCGTTTTCAAGTAGCAATGAAAGTTTTCTAAAGCATTGCTAACAAAAAGCACCGATAACTGTAAATGATTTACTGCCCATTGAAGCTCATAGTAGTTAAATGACTGTGTATAAAGAGAACAAACATGCGAACTGCAATCAAAAATAATGTACGAATAATAGTCAGTCAGGATAAGTTACAGTAGTCAATATATCTTTGTATCACTTGCCACTTTTGCTTTAAATGGCTGTTGCTCCATCTACTTACATTATGTAGTACTAAAAGTAACAATTTTATTGCCTCTGTGATTTCTAGTTAGTATTCCAGTTGTCTTTCAAACTTCGAACAAGCTCTTGGGCCTGTGATCACCCAAAGTACGTTGGATGTATAGAGAGCTTCTGGCGATAGTGATTTAAGTTGAGCAATGCTATGTCGATACAAATATCTTGATATTTCAAAGTATACCTGCAATACAGAATCAACACTCTTTGGTTTTGCTTCTTATTAATACCTGATTGTCTCCTGGCACGTTCTAAATTTACCAAGAGCATTAGATACACGAAAAATTCTTTGTGTTTTAAAGACTGGTCTAAAGTTATTCTGAGTGACAGTATAACTCTGTACGAGCCTTAAAGTTATTAGTATACATTTTCACTTTTCCAAGAACTCAGTAACTATAGATGTAAAATGTTAAAATGTCTGTTGTAATGCTTAATTTATTTTGTTTCCATCACATTAAAAAAATGGTAAAAAGTTGCCCAGATTGACCCTATCCGAGTAGCTTGGCAGAATGTTGACTGATAGAATCGTCTAAATCGGCTGATGCAACGGTCATAAAATAGTTCATTTTATTAGCTTGAGAATGTTGGGAACGTTACCCGCCCAAATTGGGTATTATAGTGCAAAATTATGCATTTAAGTTATACTTGAGAACGTACAGTCCGCCTCCGTAGTCGCGTGGTAACGTAGGTGGCTACTATACGGACGACTCGGGTTAGTTTCCTCGTAGCGTCAAGCATTATTCCGTAGTAGGGGGACTTGTATGGGATGCTCTAAGCCTCGTGATGCCCATTAAGGAACTACTTGAACGGGAAACAGGGGCTCCAAGATCTGGTAAGTCGGAAAAGAGGTCGGGAGAGCGGTGTACCCACTGCATGTCCCTCCAAGCCGCATATGTATGACGCCGAATGTCTGAGGTGGACATGTCGGTCGGTCGATAGCCCTTGGGCGTGGATGAGGATCTCGTTAACACCGCGCACAGGAATTACACAACTAAACAATGGCAAAGGCAGAATTTGTGAAACTGGATGAAAGAATCTAAGGTTACCGTTTTAAATACAACTGACTTGGAGACCATGCGGCTTAAGAACTAAATTTCACATGAAGTACCCAAATGTTTTGTACCGCGTTGCAAACGACTGATTGTTATCTACTGAACATTTCTTTGAAAACACATTAGGATATCAGTCTGTAACTCCTTATAGAGGCTTGCAACCATTATGAATACAATTATTGGAAGAAATTAAAAAAAAAAACTGCAAGCTTTCTTAAAACAGTAATTGGTTTTCTCTGAATTTTTTTTATGAACTGTCATCACGTGTTTTTGGGTTCAGCCCATCATCTGATGACCATTACTTACAAATACATGAGAGTTTGATGTATATGTCAAAGACTGTCATTAACGAAATGTGAATTCAGTTTTGATACATACAACTTCACATTTGCTCTTGATACACAAGTTTTATTAAATATGATCCTCAGTTAGTTGATCATAAAACTCCTATTTGCACAATATAATTTACTGGCATCTTCATTTCCCCAGCTAGGTGCAATGGATTCCATATTAAACTGAAAATCATTATAAAGGAAAACGAACGTTATGAATGTATTTATTGAAAGGAATTTAAAGAGGCTGCATGGTTGCTCAAAAACAGTCACTGGGTTTCTCTGAATCTGTTTAATGATTTTTCGACGCATTTAGAGCCTAAGCTGTCATCTGATGACCATTACATACATATTTATGATACTCTGATGTGGACATCCAAGATTGTCATTACCGAAATGTAATTTCGCTCATCATCCACGTCATTTCACATTTGTTCTTGATAGACAGTGCGTTGCATGACTTATTGCGTATTTCGACTTCCACATGTGTTGGCGTTGCATCATGTCTGAAACCAGCGACTGTTTTTAACCATTCACGTAGATTTCTTAAGTTCCTTCCCGTAATTGATGAAAGTAGATTATTTTCATTTTTAAAAGGTAACTATGATTACGGTATGGAAAGTACATCTTTAAATATTATTAATTTTCCTACAATTTTTATTTCTTTTTTCTGGGGGGGTCATCAGTCTACTGACTGGTTTGATGCGGCCCGCCACGAATTCCTTTCCTGTGCTAACCTCTTCATCTCAGAGTACTTGCAACCTACGTCCTCAATTATTTGCTTGACGTATTCCAATCTCTGTCTTCCTCTACAGTTTTTGCCCTCTACAGCTCCCTCTAGTACCATGGAAGTCATTCCCTCATGTCTTAGCAGATGTCCTATCATCCTGTCCCTTCTCCTTATCAGTGTTTTCCGCATATTCCTTTCCTCTCCGATTCTGCGTAGAA